>NC_084817.1:23126336-23331336 GCF_963583255.1 Pyrus communis
AGTTGTTCTGCGGAACAAGTAATGTGAATTAAATCAATGTGATTAAACCCCTGGCTCAAAACCATTAGTTATGGATTGAAGAGAACCTCAAAGTTCACTTCTTTGGTATTCATATTTAAACACTTACTTGATCATGTTTAGGATTTGATAGCTTTTATTTTTTGCCTTGGTTTTCAGTGGGAATAGCTGCGGTTCACGTTTTCTTTCTGCAACAATGGATTCTTTTTAGGTTGTTCATTATTTTCTTTCCACCATTTGTGTGGCTTTTCCTTTGAATCGAGTATGTTAATGACTTTACCAATTTTCAGACCGCTAGTGGTCTGCCTCTTTGTTTAATTGTGCATTGTTCGAAGTTGTTAGTGTGTGGAGTGAAGTTAAGATTCTGAGAGAGATCAGTCATCAGTGCGCTATTTGAGTACTTTTGGGGAATTTACTTCCGAAGATATGAACCAACATCTAGCTAAATGAGTTTACAAGTCTGTTCTATTACTTCCTAAAAGTGTTTCCATGTGTTTTTTTTCATTTTGATGAACTTATTCTAGATCATATCATAGATGTAAGGTCAGGATTATTGATTGATGAGAAATCAATTGCTGATGATGTTTAGGAGAAGTTTAAGTTATTTTCATTATCTTGCATGATTTAAAGTCAAACTATCATGCAAGTTGTTATCTATGCCTTCTTTCTTTTTTTTGCTATTTTTCTCGTATCGTGTCATTTTTGGCCATTATACACAGTCACAACCGCTTGCCAAAATCTCACAAACTGCTATTTGTACTCACATCAGTTTTAGAAACACAGCTTAGGGTGAAGGCTGAACAATCATTAATTTTTGGTTGAAAGCTAATGTCCTTTAAGTCTCCCACTTCTAATCTTTGGGTGAAGGCTCAACAATCATGAATTTTCTTATTATTAAAAAATGAAAGGGAGCTGGCAGCTGCTATATGCACTCCAAAACAGTCATCATGCACTCCTCCCTAATGCAAAAAATAAAGACGGAAGGAGGTAGAATGAATCTGTTGGAGTGCTAATAACAATTCCCAAAAGAAATTCAGATATCAAACATTTTCCAACAATTCTGATTGAGCCATAAATGAATATTTCCACTCATGGTTCTGCTTTTCTCCCTTAATAATGTCAGTTTGATTCTTAATTTCTTCTAAATCATTTATAAATTGGTAATCTGTGCATTTGCAGAGAGAGTGAAACAAAACTGAATAACTGGGAAAAATGTGGAAGCGAGTGGTATCAGCCCCATCAGCTCAGCTCCAAACCCTTGCCTCAACCTCAGGCTCACATAGATCCTCATGTCTCAGACACATCTTTCGACTCCTCATCTTCTCACCATCTTCCTCTTCAATGTTGCCATATCAGCGATCCCGTGCTCTCTCCTCCACCCACGCCACCTTTACTTCCTATTCCAGTGCATCTGCATTTGCTATGGGTCATGAACATGAGGAAGTTGAGGCAGAGCATCAGGTTAACAAATTAACTACACTTCTCTTTTTTGCAGTTTTAAAGATATCAAATTTTCTTAATTGCGGGCTATATAGTGATTTAATTTCAATTAATGTTTATACAGAGTAGGATCAATACATATAATCAGAGTGGAAGTGATAGTGGGTATTCTGGTCAAAATAGTTGGCAGTTGCAGCAGAAACTAAATGGGTCTTGTGCGGATGGTTCGCCGGATCGCAAGCAGAGCTCAAATCAGTACAATCAGAGTTACAATGGGACTTTCTGGAGAGGCACAGGCAATGAATTTCTAAATGACCCAGTTCAACGAAATGGAAATTTCCGAGGGTATTACGGTTATGAAAATGGAGGGTTGCAAAACACCCCAAACCTGAACGGGAAACAATTAGGAAATGGAAATATACAGAATCCGTATGTGTCTCGGCAAGAGGGATCAATAGAAGTTAGACAGAACCCCGATGGTTTTAATTCACAAGGAAATTCAGGGTCTCAGGGAATCCCAAATCAGAATTCTATGCAAAGTTATGCACAGTATCAGCAAAACACCAATGGTCATCAGCAGAACCCTAATTATGGACAATATCAACAGAATTCTAGTTATGCATATGGACAATATCAGCAACAACCTAGTTATGCGCAATACCAGCAACAGCCTAGTATTGGGCAATACCAGCAAAGCCCCCGCGTTGGACAATATCAGACAAATTCAGATGCTTTTCAAAATACGATGGTGGATTCTCACGTGGGAAGTGAGTCAAAATCTGAAGGGCAATTGATTGAGGCTTCAGAAAATAGCCCGTCTAGTTCTAGTCTTGAAGAGTTGGATCGTTTTTGCAAGGAGGGGAAAGTTAAGGAGGCTGTGGAGATCTTGGGACTGCTAGAGAAGCAGCATGTTCATGTGGATTTGCATCTCTATTTACAGTTAATGCAGGCATGCGGTGAGGCTAAGGCTCTACAAGAAGCAAAAATTGTTCATGACAACATTACAAGATTATTGCCTCCTCTGAACGTGAGTACGTACAACAGAATCTTGGAGATGTATTCTAAATGTGGTTCTATGGACAACGCATTTTTGGTTTTCAACAAGATGCCTAACCGGAATTTGACATCATGGGACATTATGATAACATGGCTTGCTAAGAACGGTCTTGGGGAAGATGCCATTGATCTATTTACCCAATTCAAAAAAGCAGGCTTGAAACCTGATGGCCAATTGTTTATTGGGGTTTTATATGCTTGCAGTGTAGTGGGAGATGTTAATGAAGGATTGCTGCATTTTGAATCAATGAGCAAAGATTATGGTATTGTCCCAAATATGGATCATTATGTGAGTGCGGTAGCTATGCTAGGAAGTACGGGCTATCTGGATGAAGCTTTGGAATTCATTGAAAAGATGCCATTGGAACCTAACGTCGATGTTTGGAAGACTTTGATGAATCACTGCAGAGTTCACGGCCAGTTGGAGCTTGGGGACCGCTGTGTGGAGCTTATTGAGCAGCTAGATCCCTCCTGCTTAGATGAGCAGTCAAAGGCTGGCCTTATTCCTGTAAAAGAATCTGACCTGGTAAAGGAGAAAGAGAACAAAAAATTGGCAGCACAGAATCTTTTAGAAGTCAGGAGCCGAGTCCATGAATATCGAGCAGGTGATAAATCTCATCCTGAGAACGATGAGATTTATGCTCAACTTAGGGGTTTAAGGGAACAAATGAAGGAGGCTGGTTACATTCCGGAGACTAGATTTGTGCTACATGACATAGATCAGGAAGGCAAGGAAGATGCTCTGCTTGCCCATAGTGAGCGACTTGCTCTCGCTCATGGCCTCATCAGCAGCTCAGCTCGTTCAACTATTAGAGTAATCAAGAATCTTCGTGTTTGTGGTGATTGCCATAACGCATTGAAGATCATTTCGAAAATTGTAGGCCGAAAACTCATCATGCGAGATGCTAAGAGGTTCCACCATTTCGAAGACGGCTTGTGCTCTTGCCGAGATTATTGGTGAACAAATGAGACTAGATTTATTCTATCTCAGGTATTGTTACAAACTGAGTTTTGAGTACTTGAAATGCAGCCATAAACCGCTTCCTATATATGAGACAAGTTTTATCTATCCCATATACAGAACCAAACACAACGCAAAAGTAGTAGAAAGAATATGTCGAAGAAACTCCCATGACGCAACAAACGGAAGCTGCAAACCTTATACAACAACAATAACTAAGCGTTGTCCCACTACGTGGATTCATATACATAAATCTTATAATGTTATTACACTCGATTTTGCATCAAGTCTTCCGTTAGCTCCAAGTATTCTGTATCTTTTCTTAAAGTCTCATTAAAAGTTTTCCCAAGCCTTCTTCTTTTACCCTTTTTGACTTGATCTTTTGCCACATCTTCTAACTGAAGTATCTGTAGGCCTTCAGTTCACATGTCTTACCAACCTTAATCAATTTTCTCTCATCTTACTTTCAATTGCGATCACTATTACTTTACCTTGGATGTCCTTGTTCTTTTATCTTATCATTTCTTGTGTGCTCACACATCCAACAAAGCATTTCATTCCCACTACACTCATTTTTTGTTTGTGTTGCTTTATGACCGCTAAACCTTCGTGACATAAAGCCTTGCTGGTCTTATAGTCGTCTTATAAAATTTTCTCTTAAGTTTTAATGGCATACGATGATCGCTTTACAAACCGATGTACTATTTCGCTTCATCAATCCAGCTTGAATTTTATAGTTGAGATCTCCATCTAAGTCTCTGTTCTTTTGCAAGATAAATCCAAGATGGCGAAAACGTTTACCCTTTGATGCTTCATAATCTCCAATCCTTACTCATATCTCATTTGGACCCCATTTATTACTTCATGAATCAATGCACAAAAAAAAAAAAAAAAAAAAAAACTAATCGAAATCCAATTAACAGGGTGTAGATTCCAACAAACAAATACTATTAATGAGTCAAGTCGAGTTGGTATAAAATCACCCGTTAAGAGCCTGTTAATGAGTTAGGTTATTATAGGCTCGAACATCAGGCTTTAGAACTTACAAAATGATATGAAAATAGGGATGTGCTATTCACACGCCCTTGATAATTTCTAACCGTTAATCTTCTTCAATTGCCAAAAATTTAAAAAGTATGTAAGAAGTAAAATGGGATGCGTGGATATCATTGCACACCCCAAGACAATAATAGGTCAATCCGTAACCATAAGGACAAACCCGACCCGTTCGGTTAGCTAGTAGTGTTGGGCCTAAAAGCAGGCAGTCGCTCGGGTCAGCTGCTCTGTCGATCTCTTCTACCTCGTCTTCCCTTTCTCTCTGCATTCACGAGACCACGATGTGGAGGAACTCGAAGAGTTTATCTTCCAAGTTCCCGATATCCAACAACCCACTCTACCACCTGTCTTCCGCCTCCCCCACCGCCGCACACGGCGGCGTTCGACCCGCGCTGCTCTCTCACTCCCTCACCCAATCCTACCCCTACTCCCCTTCGCCTTCGCCTTCAGATTCTCTCAAGCTCGGGCTTCACCGAGCCGATGGAGTCGGAGCCCTTCCGGCGGCGGCTGATCTCGCGTCTTTGGCTTCCAGGGCTTCGCACTTGGCCCGCCACTATGGCCGCTGCTATTGGGAGCTCTCCAAAGCTCGCCTCAGGTACTCATTTCCACCATTTCCTCAATCTATTCAATCATTTTTCATCATGTAACAATTAAAAATTGTGTTCTCTGAGATTTATTGATAATTTCGGTGACAGTTGTAGAGAATTTTTTTTGTGATTATTTGATATGTTTAGTCTTATGTTGATTCATTTTATTCTTCTTTAATATGTTTGATTTTCTGTTGAAAAACAACATTTAATTTCCATTAAAAACCAATACAATCTTGGGAAGATAACTAGAATAAACATATTGTGACATTTGATTTGCAGAAATTATCATTTTTCGACAACATATTGATCATATATTGGCGACACAAGTCGCACAATGATAATATAATGATGACATAATAAACACTAATCATTTCTGCAAAGAAATGTCAAAATATGTTTATTGTAGCTAATTGCCCCTACAACTGTGCACAAGGTGTCAACTTTAAACAAACTAGGTTGCAGAACCAATAATATATTTTCTTTCGACAACCTGGACCTTAAACCAAAATTAGGGTATCGTAGATGGTATTCAAACATCACCTAAAATCGGCTAGCACACTACAGCCCCACAAAACCTTTTCCTATTCACAACCAGACAATTTTATGCCTCTCAAAAATTAGGGAAACATCCAGCTAGAACTACCCAGCACAATTTCATTGCTACACGATCTCACTCATAGTTTTAGAACCGTAGGACAATGGAGAATCACTGGACCTGCACTTTTAGCCCCACTTTTAACTCATTGTACACCCGTGTGGAGACAAATGGATGTGTAGTCTTCTCCTTCAAGTCATATCTTAGGCAGCTCACCAAGGAAAAACCAAATCAATAAATAGAGATGGATTGTCGCATAAACCAAGAAGCTGCCTCACGATTATAATAAACTGCACTTCTAGCATCTCATCTAACATGATATAAAATTATAAATGAATATTTTCCAAAAAAGACAACAAAGAAGTGAGCTCCCTCAATTTGCATCATTGGAAATTTTCCTGAAGCCAAAATCTCAGCTCAATGGAATAGAAGTTTTGATAAATTTAGTGAAGGGGAATGTTGTGGTAAATGGACATATTGTACAAGTGAGGAGACTAGTTATTCAAAACTGACTCGCAACCCTTTTTCTCATCCTAGATTTCATCCTCTCTTCATGTACCATGGCCAACTTGCAGGAAGATTTAAGGGACTCTTATCTTTGCAAATTATATTAAGGGCTTAGACTCAATCTCCTCACAACAGACTTTGCATCCCACCCAGGTTCATTTAACCTTAATTGTTTTCAATATAAACATTCATCAAGGATCCCTTTCTTAAGGAAATATCCATTGTCACATAGCAAGAAAGTATTTATTTTCCACCTCCATCTAAGTTATCACTTAGTATGCCATTTTTTTCAACTCCTGAATTCAGAACTCAGTTTGATTGCTCTTTTAGAAAAGGATGTTTTGACTTTTGATGTTTTGCTTCCACATGTGAAATAAGTATTTGGTGTATTTTCATTTATGCATTAAACATGTACCTTTTGTGTTCATAGCGGATTGTTTTCTACCTGGGGATTTACAAGTTTTGTCATTCAAACTTACTTTAAGATTTCTTCTTATGTAATTTTCACTTTTACTTCAGCATGTTAGTCGTTGCAACTTCTGGAACTGGCTTTGTTCTTGGAAGTGGCCATGCCATTGATTTTGCTGGACTTTGTTGCACATGTGCTGGTACCATGATGGTTGCAGCATCTGCTAATTCCTTAAATCAGGTTTGCTCTTCAGTAACAGATTTTTCTTTCAACACACACACACACACACTATACAGAAGTGGAACTAACTGGTCGGTCGGTATGCGAAGAGATGTCACACACACACACACACACTATACAGAAGTGGAACTAACTGGTCGGTCAGTATGTGAAGAGATGTCGCCCTTGTAACAGGAGTACACACACACAACATATTTTCTTTGTCTATTAAACTTTGATCTAAGATACAAGTAGGAATGAAGCTTAGCATGGAATCCAACTATGAAGGGGACCGATATGAAAATTATGAACAAAATATTTGATGATAATTAGAACCATTTCAAGATTAATGATTTTCTAAAAGTTCATTTTATTTTATTTTGATGGTGCAGTTTCTAATTTTCAATGTTTAGGGCCCATTTGATCATTTTTGAGTAGTTAATGGCTCACCATATGCATTACCTGTAGTTTTGCGTATCTAAATTTTACTAGATAAGGTGTTAAATCATTGTAATATTTTGGTTTTAGGTGTTTGAGAAGCAAAATGATGCCAAAATGAACAGAACGAAGAACAGACCACTACCTTCAGGACGCATTACGATCCCTCATGCAGTCACCTGGGCATCCGCTGCTGGTTTAGCTGGAACTGCTTTGTTGGCAAGCAAGGTGCCCAAATGAATTCTCACTTCTGTAAATGTTATGTGACATTAAATTTCTGATTTCCATCACCTCAAGTGTTTGATCGGCTGTGAGTTTGGGGACTAATGTTGCCATCTTATGACAAGGTTGTTGCAGGCTAATATGTTGGCAGCTGGTCTTGGAGCCTCCAATTTAATACTTTATGCGTTTGTGTACACTCCGTTGAAGCAGATTCACCCAGTGAATACGTGGGTTGGTGCTGTTGTTGGGGCTATCCCTCCACTTTTAGGGTAATTGATTCGTGATTTTCTTTGAGCTACATGCTATTTTCATTGGACTTATTGGAGTTCCTTTATTTTTTGCTTTGACCATTGAAAAATTATGTTTTCAGCTAACTTATAGTAGCTTAAATGTTAGTTGTTGCAATATATTTTGGCAGCCCAAACCTGATCACGATTTTCTCCAATCCCCATTAAGCTTTAAATAAAAACCAAGTTTGTTTCCCAAAATCTATTGAAAAGTACCCACTGTTGTACTAAATATTTAATACATATAAGTTATAACTGCATATTCCCCCAGTATCTTTTTCTCTCAGTCCTGCCCATGACCTCCCTCTCTGGTCTGAAATTTTTTGTCAATATCTATGAACTTAACTCGTAGCTTCCACTTGTTCAATAGTAAAATAGATCTCTCTCTCTCCCTCTCTCTCTCACACACACACACACACACACACACACATTAAGTGCGTTTCCGTGTGCGTACACCTTGTAGATGGGACCATTTTCAAGTTGATGATTTTGAACGACCTCATCTGGAGGTGGTTCACTTTGCTTCATCATCTGATTGCTATAACACTCCTGTATCCTAGGACTGCACCACAAGGAAAACAGATTGGTTTGTCTTGGCATGCATATGGGAAGATGATTGACCATCACTTACTACTCTCTGATATCCCATTTTATCTGCCTCAAAAACTTTTAGATATGAAGCTTCTAACACTGCAGCCACACACCCTGTCAATCAACTTTGGTCTTAGGATGTTATTATGGGATAGTCATCACTATATGATTTAAGTCTTTTTATATTATTCATCCAAGTATAATTCTTATTTATTCTTCTTGAAAAAAGTGGATAAAGATCTAGTTCTCTTTTCTATAATTTTCTCCGTGTTGAATTTCCCCCTTGCAGTTTTCTTATACTCTGTTTTGAACTTCATATGTGTGTATTTCGGGAAGTTAATGAACCTTAGCTTCTCTTGCAGATCTGAACTGATATTCTTGTTTGATCTAATTATGAGTAATGACATAAATAAGTTATTATCAATGACCGACTTTTCCTGCATGCTAGCTCATGATTTCTCTTTTGGGTTTTCAGTTGGGCTGCAGCTTGCGGGCAGGTTTCCCTCAATGCAATGCTACTCCCAGCTGCTCTATACTTTTGGCAAATACCACATTTTATGGCCCTTGCATACTTGTGCCGTGATGACTATGCCGCTGGAGGGTATGGACTTTTGGGTCTTTCATGGTCTTACTTTATCATTTATGTCATCAGTTGAAAAGATTCACATATTGCACTGAGAAATTGTTTCAGAACAGGAGTTTTTATATCCTGCATTTGCCTTCATGATGTGGGCCTTGTATCTGTTCATGGAAATAATTAATCAACATCCAATGATGCCCTTTGAGTTCAAGGCAGAAAGAATTATAGTAGACAGCTTTTTTTTAACCTTTTGAGAGCTAGTGGCATGAGCATACTGTTTTTCTATCCAATTTACTTACTCTTTTAAATGATTAGCATGAGATTTAGGAACTTGCCGTCAACTGATTTTCTAGATAGATCGTGTATGAGGTCGGTGGGATCTTTGTATGAGTGATGGTGGTCCACATATTATTGATGCAGTTCACTAGGCTTCTTCCTCTCTAACCCTTTTTCGTTTGTTGCATATTCAGGTTTAGGATGTTCTCCCTTGCTGATGCTTCTGGTCGGAGAACAGCCTCAGTGGCTTTAAGGAATTGTATATACATGATCCCGTTGGGGTTCTTGGCCTATGACTGTAAGTCCAAGACTCACAAACCCTCTTTCTTTTTATAACCGTGTTTCTATTTGCATTTTTGTATTTCTGTTGGTGGTTGTCTTCTTGTAAAGCTCTTTGAGCGCTTTTATTTTTCTTCCTCTCTTTTCTACCAATGTGCGATAAATTTAATTTCTTGGTCATCGTAGTGCATCTATAAGCAGTTGATTAATCGGACATGTCATCTTTGTTACTATGCAACTCTCTTCGTCGTAGAATGACTAACTTATTCCTTGCTTGAGATGCAATCTTTGGCCTTTGATCATTAAGCAGGGAAAAATTAATGTTGGGTTCCACCCATTTCATCTGTCTGCAGGGGGTATGACGTCGGGATGGTTTTGTCTTGAATCTACTCTTCTTACTCTCGCGATAGCTGCAACATCATTTTCGTTCTATCGAGACCGTACTAGACATAAAGCAAGGAAGATGTTTCATGCCAGCCTTCTTTATCTTCCTGTATTTATGTCTGGGATTCTGTTTCACCGTATCGTTGATAACCAACAATGCCTTACTGAGGAGAATTTCGAGAGTAGCGTTGAGCTTTCGTTGCCCTCACAAGACGGCAATGTCAATCGGAAGAATAGGTTGAGGAATTCCACAGATGGCACGCAAGTTCGCCCGCCTGTATCATATGCCTCAATTGCACCATTTCCGTTTCTCCCAGTTCCTTCGTATGCCGCTCCGTGATATGTTTCTGGATCCCTAGTTTTGTACAATGAAATGTCGAAAGCTGCCCAATAAAGTATTTTTGTTCGAAGAGCGGTATCTATATACGCATTTCTTTCAAATTAAATTTCATTATTCTTTTAGATTATCAAACGAGAAGATATACAAATTCTAAAAAATAAATTGTCATTTGGAATTCCTTAGAAATTTAGTTTGCTAATCCGAAATAACTGCCCTGCTAGGCCAGCTTAAGTTTTCTGAATGACTTCCGCAAAGCCGAAAAGAGTGATTTAGTACCTGCATCACCGCATGATCGAGTTGCTCAGCTTTTGGGAGGGTTGTGCGCCCCCTGTTCTATTGAGATAGCTCCTAAACGCCGCGGTTGCTGGTTGAACCACAGGTTTGTGCACTTCTCAGATCATTCGATGGTCGTTAACTAATGAGGCGATTGCCCTACAGTTGTTTTTGTGAAGACAAGTCCAGTTGTCTTTGTGTTCTTAAGCTCGAGTACAGGCGTGCTGTCACCAGACACTCCGGTGATATGCTGTGTTCGCCTTCCATACCTATCTAAGTCGAAGTTCCCACCTTGGCTTGGTGAATGAACCTTCCCATTTGCATTTCCCGTATCCTGGAAGGCTTCCAAGAACTAACTTGCCATAAGTGTCTCTTCTTCAATGGTCAAACCAGCTGCAACCGGGATCTTTTTGTACTCCGTTATCTCTCATGACTTGTCTAACCTGTGCAGATCCTTCCCATTCCTCCACGTCTGCAAATATGTTAGACAGCTGAACGTAAGCACCCGAGTTCTCAGAATCAAGCGCAATGATTCGCTCTGCCATTCTCTTCCCAAGATCCTTGCGTCCATGAGCTACACAACCTCTTAGGACTGATGACAATATGCTTGCATCTGCCTTAAAAGGCATCACTTCAACGAGATTCATTGCTTCCTCAAGGCAACCAGCGCGAGAGAAAAGATCAATCATGCAAGTGTAGTGTTCAATGCCTGGATCGATATGATAATCCTGTTTCATCTTGTAAAACCATTTCCGTCCATCTTCAACCAACCCACAATGATCACAGGCAGACAAAACCCCTGTAAATGTAATCTCATTGGGTTTCACTCCCAAAAGCCTCATGTCATCGAAAAGAGCTAGCGCTTCAATTCCGTGACCATTTGTAGCGTAACCAATCAACATCGAATTCCAAGCAACTTCGTCGGACTTTGCCATTCTGTCAAACAGTTTTCGCCCACTTTTAACGAGCCCACACTTGCAATACAAATCAACAAGCGAGTTACATACAATTTCATCACAATCGAGCCCAAGGATGGTAGTTCTGGCAAAAACCTGTTCGCCATATTCAAGTGAGGATACATTAGCACATGAACTGAGCACACTAGCAAGGCTAAACTTGTCCATCCTCAAGTCCAGCTTGTTCATCTGCCTGAAAAGATCTAATGCTTCAATCGGACAACCATTTTGACTAAGGCCTACGATCATTGAATTCCAAGATACCAAGCTTTTACTTGGAATTGTGTCGAAAACCTGTACAGCGTCTTCGACTCTTCCACAATTTGAATACACAGTGATCATAGAATTAAGCAATATTGTGTCAAAGGTTTGGAGCTCACTAAACAATCTGCAAGCATCATTAGGACTTCCGCACTTCGAGTATGCATCAAGAATAGCACTTGCAACGATAACATTCCCGATCAGCCCAACTTTGCAGGCATGCGTGTGCATTTGTTCAGCATGTCTAAGGACGCCTGAGATACTAATGGCACTCAAAACACTTGCGAGCGTAAATGAATTTCCACGAACACCATTACTCAGCATTTCATTGAAGAGAATTAATGCTCCATTGTCTTCATTATTGTTAACATATCCAGAAATCAATGAATTCCACAACGCAATATCCGGATTGCTTTTTGTATCAAAAACTCTTCTTGCATCATTCACTCTACCGCAATTTCCATAACCTGAAATCAATGCTGAGAGAGAGTAATCATCTGGTTCCTTCATCATGTTTAAAATGTGGCTCGCGCTATCCAAATCCCCGCACTTCGCGTAAAAGTTAACCAACGAACTAGCCAAAACAGAGTCAAATTCAACTTCATCAATGAAAATGCGCGCATGGATTTGCTTGCCCCAACCCAGTGCAAGCAAATCGGCACAAGCTCCAACAACAGTGGCCAACACAAACTTATATTCACTTGACAATTCCAACGCGTCCGAATTCAAATCCTTGAAAAGCCTTAAGGCCTCTCCAGGACACCCATTTTTGGCATATCCATGAATCATAGAATTCCAAACACCCCAATTTCTCCTAGGCATCTCATTGAACAAATCCCGAGCAATCTCTAGCTTACCGGCTTTAGCAAGCCCCGAAACAACCAAGTTCCACGCAAAATCATCCTTATGGGACATGGCATCAAACAACTCCAAAGACTTTTCTTGGTCCCCAGATTTCATATAACCCTCGATCAACGTGTTCCAGGAGAAACAGTTTCTCTGGGGCATTTCGTCGAACAGTTTCCGTGCATCAGCCATGCTTCCGCATTTCACATACATCTGCATCAGACGGTTTCCGAGCGTGACGGCAGAGTTTAAAACACCCTTTTTGAGGAAGATAAGGTGGAGCTGCTTTCCGATGTGGATTGAATGGTGGGTGTTGCAGGAATGGAGAATTCGAACCAATGCTTGCACGTCAAGGCTCATGCTTCAAAGTGTTGAATTGTAATATGTGCGTGTGTGTTTGCAAGGAAGACAAACAGAGCAGAACTCAGTTTACTTCCGCAGAGCCGCCGGTCCACATCCCAGCCGAAAAGACAAGTTGTCTTGTGCCTAGTTTTAAAATGGGCGATAGAGGTTCTAGTTTCTTTACATTATAGTGTTTGATGTCAACGTGGTGCAAATGTGATTTATATATTGTTGGAATCAGATTATATCGAGTTTGAAACCAACGAGCACCGGGCAACTAAAGAACCTCAGTAACCTTCCTAAGGGGCATTTGGATTCTCGCCGGATTCCTTCATGGAGATCTTAGGGATCAACGAACATGGACCGTTGATAAAAAATCGTGCGACCATAATTTTTTTTATTTTTATATTTGTTACGCAAAACGATGATGCTTAAAAATATAAAAACCATTTAATTGGGACCGCATGATTTTTAATCAACGGTCCGTGTTTGTTGATCCCTAGGATCTCCAAAAAAGGGATCCGACGAGGATCCAAATCCTCTTAAGGGGCCTTGCTTCAGCACCCTTGCCTAAGTGCACAAATCAATCTCACAACACGTGACTATTGACATGACTAATGGAAGATCTCCCTCCAACTTGGAACGCCATGCGAGAAGTGGCAACACCACATTAAATGCACTCAATCCCACATTGGCCGAAGTAAGGAATCTTCCCCAAGTTTGCCTCTATAGAAGGGTAACTTTTACTTCATTCAAAAGGATAATTGCTATTACTAATTAAACACTATACCACTATTAAACTCACCCACGTGGCACCCTAAGCACACTTTGCTAACTTAAGCAGTGGCCTTTGATACTTACCCTACTTTCATTGTTGGTTGCTTCACCCATCTACCCTAGACCAGAGCGCCCTCGCGAAGGTCCTCACACCACTCTTTACGTTGACCCAAATTCCATGCATTAACACACATTAAGCAATATAAGAGTCCACCATCGTCACCAATTAAATGAACAGTCAAACAATCAATTCGACTAAAAGCACAAATTGATAGAATTTGAATGTATTATGGTGCAAAGTAAGAAAATTGAAGCTTTATTATCGTTTTGAAAACCATCTTAAACATGAAAATTGTTAAATATAGATACCCTTATTTTTTTATCTTAAGCTTTTCAGTTTCGATTGAGATGGCTCTACCCTTCGAAGTATGGGCATTATTCCATTCGTACATCTTATGTTTGGTAAACCACAATGAATTTTTACCCAAAAACAATAATACATAACAAATGAAAAAGTGATTTAGACGTTCATTTTAGTTGTGTCATACTCAATTTCAACCAATTATCATTACCGAAGCCTGGTTTATTGCATATATATAGTTTTCGTTCTACTATCATTGCAGTAACCGACCAAATTGGGTGATCCAAACTGTAGTAGCCGATATGGTTTGCTTTTGAGCTAAACCGAACCAGACTGACTACTTACATGCTGAATTTGAAAATTAATGAAACCAAACCGGACCGACCACTTATACCTTGAATTTGGTTTGGGTCAACTATAGTTTTGAGTAAAATCGATCTATATTTGTCACACAAAAAAAAAAGTTACTGCCCAAGTTAAAAAAAAGGTTAAATTACATAAAACTATTTTAACTATTGGGTCACATAGTTTCATACCCCTTTTTAAAAAATTTCAATGTTATACCTTATCTTCGAATTTGTTGCAATGTCATACCTTCTGTCAGTTGTTTATCAATTCCTCTTTTAAATGTTGGCGTGGCTTGAGGCGGATCCACTTTTTATTAAAAACTAATAAAATATTAATTAAAAATAATTTACCCTTAAAAAGAAAAAACCCAAACACCCATCTTCCCCGACCCCATCCCCTTTCCCTGCAACCCCCGACCCCTCCCCAACCACTCCAACATCTCCCCCCACAAAACTCACCTCCTCCTTCTCTGCCGCCCACCCCTCTCCCCGAAATGTACCGACCCAGACGCCGTTGACAAAGAGGGGAGGAGACGCCGTCACTCGCTTCGATCTGCAACAACACTCAGCCAAAACACTATCTACACGAGACGAGGGTTCAATTTAAGGTAATCTTGAGGCTTACCATTGTCGAACACAACGAGAACTTTGTCATGGGAAGTCGGGTTCGAGACGGGGATCTTCAATTCGATGGCTTGGGGTTTGAAAATCACCAAGTAGAGACTTGGGTTTTGTTCCATGAGAAACATTAAGTCATGGTGGTGGTTTGACGTCGATGGGGGACGGCGGTGGAGCAGCCGTATGAGTCGTCTGGGTGCGTCGGGTTGTTGGAGGAGACGATGAAAAGTGGGGTGGATGGATGGGTGGGCGACAGAGAAGGAGGAGGTGGGTCTAGGTGGGAGATGTTGGCGTGGGTGGGGAAGGGGTCAAGGGTTGCAGGGAAGAGGTCGGGGAAGATGGATGTTTGGGTTTGTATTTTTATTATTTGTAAAGGTAAATTATTATTTTTTAATATTTTTTAATTTTTTAATAAAAAGTGAGCCCGCCTCAAGTCATGTTTGCATTTATCAGTGGAATTGACAAATAGATATGAGGTTGCAACAAATTCGAAGATAAGTATGACATTGGATTTTTTTTTTTAAAAGGGGTATAAAACTGTGATCGGAACATTAGTGGTATATCAAGTATTTTTATATAAGTAGTGAGAAATTTTATTTTTAAAGTTATTCTACCATTTGTATAATAACCTGCATCCGTGTTCGGATCACATAAAAAATTCTCTCGTTAAAATGGCCAGCATTGTCCGAGTGAGGGTCCTCCACGAGCAAAAGAATCCAATCCAAGAAAAATGGCAACACCAATAGCAGCAGCAGCAGCAGCAGGAGGTGATTTTCTGCTTCTCAATCCACGGCCATGGCGTTCCTTCTCATATCTCCACCAGAACGGTGCGTTTCTCTCTACTCAGGCCAAGAACAATCAACACAACCAGAAGGAGAAGCAGAAGCTCACACTCTCTTCCAAAACGACCAGGAGCCGCGTCGTTTCTTCCGCCTTGCCCTTCGACCTCTCCCCTCCTCCCATCGACCACGACCTCCTCGTAAGTTGCTCCCCCTCCTCCTCCTAGTCCTAGGTAGGATTTCTGTGTTTGTTTTGTTGGGAATTTGGAACAAGAACTTAGGTAAGAAGAAAAATGTTGGAAATTGCAGGACACTGTGGCAACTGCAGGAGCAAAGGTTTCTGATGATGGGATTATCGAAACTTTCGATAACGATGACCAAGCATTGGATGCGGCTGACAATGGCGTTGCAGTGCGTATTTTTCGCGTTATTTTTCTGTTCTTGCACAGTTTTTGAGTTGGATATTTGTGTTTTTGCATGCTTGAGAACTTGGTAATTGATAAAAGATGTTGAATTGCAAGATTTATAAGGTTAATTATGGATGGTTTAGCGAGTTTTCGACAATCTGAATTTGTCCTGAGAACTTTTGTTTCCGAATGCGGGTTTGTTCACAAGATTGATGTTCTCAATTTACTGTCTGCTGAATTTTCCTATGACAGAAAAGAAAAGGCATGGTGTTTGAGTTTTTTGTTACATTTCTTGAAAAAAGCTTCTGCATTACGCTGTATTTTTGATGTGCTTTTCTCATTTAGTACGCTATCCTTTCCCGATTCTCCACTCGATATTATGTCTAACTTTGGATCAAAATGCAATTTAAGCTGGTAAATATCTGATTTTAAGGCAGCATTTTCGGATGTGCATTTATATCAATAAAATGTGTACTTGTATATCAACATAGGCTTGCCATGTAAACAGCTGCGAATTCGAACTGGATGACTTAAATCAGTGAGACTAGATGACATAAGATTGGTTCTTACCTGTGTGTAGTTTTCTTTAGGTACCGTACGCTAGTTTCTTCACAAAATTGAAGAAGAGTTTTTTATGTCTGTACTTATTAGAGCATCAATGCTAAGTTTAAACGAGGTTTAGGCGTATCGCTTAATTTTATGAAACCTTTATTCTGATTTTCTTAATTGCATATATTGCCTCAGGTCGTGGACCTCTCACATTTTGGACGGATAAGAGGTATCTTTCCTATTACTTTCCTCAAATATATTAACTGAATTGGAAACTTACCTGTTTGTATTTTTCTTGAGGCATGATATTCTGTTTCCTAATAAGGCCACTTTTCGCAAGGAATTGGAGATTGCATTACATTTGCTTCCCTACTTTGTCACCAAGCAATTGGTTGGCCTTAGGTTTCCCAATTGGATAAATGACAATCACAAGATGTCACATTGAATATGTTTTAATCACATAAGTGATTATATTATTAGAAAACTGAGAGTTACAGATGAACAAGACCATAGTCCAAAATAGAGAACCCTCGGAGTACATGATGCAAATCAGTAAAAAGGACGGTCATAACTGCAGCTATCCAAACAAACGTGACCAAGAACCAGGCAATCCAGTCAGAAAAAATTAAAAAAATTGTTTATGTTGAAATTTAGAAGAAAGGATACTCACAGAAAGCATAAGGAACCGATGCCCAAAGTAAGCCAGTTTATCTTTATCCGATAGGTACTAACGTATTATTTTGGAGTAGCTTGGTCCTTGTAGGCAAACATGTTTCTCTCATGTAGAGCTGTTGAAATAGCTTGGTCCTTGCTCTAGGGCAATAGGTTGCTTGACCAGATGCCCATGCAGCGTGCCAGTTACTAAGTCAAGCTCCTTGTGTAGCTAAGTCAAGTTGAGTCGAGCCTCCGTTTATTCATTTTGGTATATCCTTGTGAGCAATGCATATACAAGAAACACTACTAAAGTGTCAGTGATGAAGGTCTTTTCTAGCACATTAGTATTCTAGGTGCTGTCTTTGGTTATTATGTTTTCACCTGGTCATCCTTGGTATTCAGGTCATAGTCTTTTGCTAAATGTTAGAGACTTAAACTTGTTATGTATTTATTTTTAACTTCGATGAGGTGATCCAAGTATTTGGTGTTGACGGATGCTTTACTGTGTTTTTCCCTTGTGATATGAATTTGGCTGTTCATCATGAAGTTAGTGGAGAGGACCGTATCCAGTTTCTTCACAACCAAACCACTGCCAATTTTGAAAGCCTTCATCAAGGACAGGTAATATTTGGTGGGATGTAATCAGAAGTTGGTTGCATTTGTGCAGTGAACGCAAGTTTCTGTTTGATGCAACTTTTGTATTTATACAGTATACAGGCTTGAGTAATAGGATTTCTGCTTGAAATCCATAGGGATGCGACACTGTTTTTGTTACACCAACAGCCCGGACAATAGATATTGCACATGCATGGATCATGGTAATCTTTTTTGTTTTTTTAATTGTTTGGTTTCCCCGAATTTTAATTAATCTTAATATTTTTGTCATCAAGGCTGTTATTTATATATGATTTTTTGTGCTCCCAGAAAAATGCAGTAATGTTAGTCGTTTCACCTGTGACTTCCAGAAGTATCTCTGAAATGCTGCAAAAGTATGTGCGTCTTCTTTTAAGTTGCTAGTGTTGTTTTTGGAAATTTTATAGACGGTGTCTTGTTGCATACCACAGCACTACGAAGTTACTAATGTAACTACAATTTTTCAAAAGAAGAGAACTTTAAAAAGAAAGCTTTCAATAGAACTCACATTAGCTTTTACACTCTTAAAAATGCTCCAATTACACTTGGCTTGAAAATTTTCAGTTAAAATATTTCTTTCATAGATACTAGATGATTTGGAGATAGGGGGGGTGGACAATTTTCTATGCTGGTACAAGTTAGGGATGATCGGGAAGATTTTCAGTTGATATACATTTTATTTTGAATAAGTCCCATGTAATAAATGTCATCACTGTTCTTTGTTATCAATAGGTACATATTCTTTAATGACAAGGTAGAGATTCAAGACATCACTAAGCAAACTTGCTTCTTTGTTTTGGTCGGACCTAAAAGCAACCAAGTAAGGCCTCTTAACTCTTCTTCTATGTGGCAATATTATTTTGGCCTTTGACATTGCTTTTTAGTATCCTGAAGCTTAATGATGTTATTGGTTTTCTTTTCAACGAGAACAGCTGATGAAGGAGTTAAACCTAGGTGACCTTGTTGAACAACCATATGGCACACATCAGCATTTTAGTGTAAGCGTTAGTTCTGATTTCATCATTTTTTGGAACAACATGAGAGTTGAAAGTCAATTTATTCTTTTCAAGAGAGCTTATTTAGACATCTGATTACTTTGCAGGTTGACGGGATGCCTATAACTGTGGGAGTGGGCAATGTCATTTCTGAAAAAGGTTTTTCATTTTTGATGTCACCAACTACCGCTGAATCAGTATGGAAAACTATTCTGTCACAGGGTGCTATCCCGATGGGCTCTAATGCATGGGAAAAACTAAGAATTTTCCAAGGTAGGGAATTCTTGATTTAGATGTTGGTACTTTTACCCCTTTTTACATGAAAAATGCTTGGCTACAAAGTACTAGTGAGGAAGAACATCCTCCTCGCCGCTAAGCAGTCACTTCAAAGTTCAAAGTAATGCAACTCTCCACTTTCACAACATTAGTTTAAAAAGTCAACAAATTAAATGTCATCAGAGTTAGACCCACATCACCAATTCATGTAAAAATTGGTCACATCTCAACCAAACGGAGAAAGTTCTTCCTCACTCTGTCCACTAATTTCGTCAATATATATACTGATTATCATATTTTGACTATTATCTATTTTGAATACTTAGTTGCCAATTTGATTAACTTTGACAAGTTAGTGTGTACAAAGTCACCTAATATTTAAATTTCATCGGCAGAACATTTTTCATTTTCTTGTTGCTGTTTGAAACAACTGAAATTTGAAATTCGCAGAGTTCACATCAGTAATTTCG
Source organism: Pyrus communis (assembly GCF_963583255.1). NCBI lineage: Eukaryota > Viridiplantae > Streptophyta > Magnoliopsida > Rosales > Rosaceae > Pyrus > Pyrus communis. The sequence goes on from NC_084817.1 coordinate 23,146,129, forward strand.
TATACAGTGTCACAGTGGACTAAAACATGCTTTTGGTGTTAACATGGAAAAGAAAATTTCTTATTTTATTCCTCATGTTTTAATAACAAATAAAGTAATTGTTATGGAATGCTATAGCTGATTAGATGTAGAAGTATGTAATCAAAGGTTTCTTGATAATAGTAGTGAGTATAATCTTTTATAGTTCAGTTTTCTGTGATTTCCCACATGATCATTGGCCCCTGCTAACTTTTGCAGGAAGGCCAGCACCTCAGAAGGAGCTTACCAATGAATATAATGTCTTGGAGGCTGGTCTCTGGAATTCAATCTCTTTAAACAAAGGTATCATACTCTTTACTGGTATACATCTTACAGAAAAATGAAAAAATAGCTGGTTTTTTTTTTTTTTTTTTTTTTGTCGAATAAAATAGCTGGTTTAATTCTATCTTTTTGCAGGGTGCTACAAAGGACAAGAGACTATAGCTAGACTCATAACATATGATGGAGTCAAGCAACGACTTTGGGGGATTCGTCTAGCAGCGCCGGCAGAGGTTGGCAGCATTCTTACAGTTGGAGGGAAAAAGGTAGTAGTTGTTTAACTCTTAATGTATTGTTAAAACATTGGGAAATAGAAGCTTCATGTCACTGGTTGCGGGCAGAAAATGAAACACAAGTTTCATGGTTGCATCATAACAGCTTTTGAAATTTTCACAGGTTGGAAAGCTGACAAGTTGCACGTCTGGAAAAAAGGAATCTGGATATATTGGTTTAGGCTATATCAAGAGACAATCTGTTTCGGAGGGAGACACCGTAATTGTTGGAGATGCCATTACTGGAACAGTGGTAGAAGTACCTTTTCTTGCTGGGCAACGCCCACCATCGAAAAGCTCAAGCTCTTGAGGTGCAATAAACCCTACATTACAAATTTGAAACCCAATTTTTATTTGTGCTTGAGTTTTGTGGTTGTTTACCAAAACAAAACACAATGTGATAAGTAATAGGGAAAATGACAATCCTTTTGGCGCTCTCCATCCAAAGGGAATAAATAGCATTAAGTTTAATTTGTGGTATTTTGTGCAAATGGTTGGTTACGTTTACCGTGATTGGCACTCTAATCTAGGTTGTTTTCGTTTTGAACACATTTACTTCATCTTTTGTGCCAGATTCATACAAATTTGAAGTTTTCACTCTTCATGGCCATCAAACACGCCCGTTATTTATATATAGTATTCTTAATCTGTATCTAACTATATGTTAAATGCTGATTTGAATTATGTTACCTTGCCATATACATATCGATGTACTAATTGTGCGTATATGCATATAACATTTGAATTTAGTTGGCAGATTAGGGTAAAGCATGTGGAGTTTAGGATTTAGCGTGTAGAATTTCTATATGAAAGATAATTAGTTGCAAGCTTAACCGCAATATTGGAAAACATAAGCAAAGGATTAGAAAGATTGCTAAGTTTGACACAAATACATTACACACTATCTGTTGCAAAATTCTCAGAGGAATTTATATGTATATTCATAGTTCCACAAGCTTTGTACATGGCTAGATACTAGTGTAAGTATTTTTCTTTTCGTCCCAATGCTGATTGGTTCCTCTGCTCGTAATTCAGAAGTGATGGAGAGATATTTGAACTGTTAATCATAAGAACAATCTTGTAGAATTTGAACTGCTTCTGCTAGGTTCTCGTCACTCAACTGTGTTGGAAAATTTACGAGACATGTGATCAGGAGGTCGCCTCTCTTTGTTGGCTCTTTAAGCTTTGGCATTCCTTGTCCTGGAATGACTTTTTCATAGCCATGATTTACTATGTCGTCTAATGAAAGTCTCATTTTGTCTCCACCTAGCAGAGGAACTGGAAATGAGCAGCCTCCCAGTGCATCTGCCAGAGGGATCTCAACAGCGATTTCCAAATCGTCGCGGCCTGATCTTTTAAACAGATTGTGCCTCTTTTCATCTATCAAGAAAACTATGTCGGCTGGGAGGTACCCTGGTTTCTCATCGCCTTTCGCTTCAAATGTAATCTTCGTTCCTTTCCTCCATCCAGGCTGCACGTTTATTTTCAGTGTTTCCTCTTCTTGGACAATAATTCTGTAGATATATCATCACACACATCATTATATACATATATATACACACAGACTGCTTAATTATGTAAGAGTTTGCCAGCAACGTTAGTAACAAACCCGGCATTGTTGATTACATCTCTTGTGATCTTGATCTTTTTTACACATCCGTGACACAACTCTTCAAGTGTGAATGCCAGCTTCTTCTCGATCGGAAGAGGTTTCTTTCTTGCAGTTGTTCGAGAGAACACAATGGGGGTTGTGCTCCTCCTGCTCACGCTTCTTGATAAAGACTCCGGTTGATCTGACGTGCCTGATTTACTGGCGTTTGATGATTGAGAGGTTGGTGATGGAGAGACCGGTGATGGAGTGGCGGGTGCTGAAGTGGCGGTGGGTGATGGTAAAGGTATTTCAGTCTCAGATGGGTGCCCCCGGCTCATATTTCTTGATGTAAGGGAAGGAATGTCAATCTCTGAAGTGCTCCTTCGACCCCTATTTCTCGAAATAGAGGCAGAGATTTCGGTCTCAGAGGCATTTCGTCGACTCATAATTCTCGATAATGACGAGGATGTCGGAGAGGTGCTCCGGCTTGCACATCTTGAGAAGCTCATCGGTGTAGGTGTCTTAGATCTTCTACTCGTTGTTCTTGAAAGACTTCGGCGGGAGAGGAAGTTATCATCAACACTTCGTTCGAAACTGCCTACCGGTGTCGTGGGATAACTAATCGTAAAATTTTCGTCCTCCTGCTCCTCGGTTTCAATCGTTATGCAGATCAAGCATAAAATTACATCAGGAACAAGCTAGAAAAATTTCCAAGATCATGATACATGTAAATTTTGATACATAAATCACGGAAAACATGTTATTAAATTTAACAAAACGTAATTACGCATCGATAAATCACGTGTTAGTTGCATGATTAATGATTAGGGATTATGGTTTTGATGAGAGCATATGTTACCTTGGTGATTTCATGATTGTCTGTAAACTTGGATTCTCCGTTCTTATTGTTGGGGGCCAATTTCATAACAAAGGATTTGTATCCTTTGCAAATATTCGATATTCCGAGCATGTTGTAGAGATCCGACGTCGACGCTGAACGTGGACGATCCCCCATAAAGGGGAGGGGGAGGAGAGAAGGAGGAGGAGGGCGGAGGAGGGATGTCGATCGATCGATACCGGAAGAGGATGGCTGGGGATCCAAAGATGAAGAAGCGTTTCCTTAGGAGCTTTTGTGAGGCAAAATATTAGTGTTGTTTTTTGGGTGAGATGAGGGGAAAGTGTGTTTGTTGTTGTGACATGCATGAAGTCATGTCGTTTTTAATTATTTAATTTTACACTAAAATGTATCTATTTTTAGGTTGTTTCCGAGTAAACCTAACTGTTTTATGTACTTTCATCACCCTACCCTCTCTAAAGTTTAGAGACCAATCATCTATTAATATATCCTTTATCATGTGTAATATATAAAATTTCATAGGTCTATGAACTAAGGTTTCAAAAGACGTTAGGCGATAATTCGGCGGTAAATTAGAGCCTAGTGCCTAGGATATTAGGCAGAGGTCTAATTGTTTTATATCATATGAATAAATACCTGTTTATATTTAAAAATAAATAAATAATTAGAATACTTGAATTAAAAAAATAAAATAACATATACATTGGAGAGAGGGGATCCTCGTTGGATCCTCTTTGTGAGGATTCCAGGATCCTACAATTATATTTATTCATCGTATATCATGCAGCTAGTTTTTGTCAGGTATTGTTTATATTCAATCTTAAATTAAAAAATTTACAATGATTTCTAATTACACGAAATATAATAAACAAATATGATTGGAGAATCCTATGCTCCTCGGATTCGGCAGGATCCTCCTGGTACATTGGAAAGTGACATAAAACAGAGGAGGCCCGCAAACAAAAACAAAGCTACGTAAAACAAAACAAAATCTAGTGATACCGCCGCCGCAACAGTGTTTAAATTAAATAATTAGTAATTAATTACCAAATCTAACATAAATTTAAGTCTAATCTCATTTTGTATTGGTCACGCGCCTTTTGACAGTCACGCTACCGTGACACTGACGCCTACCAAACCCAGCAGCCAGCAGAAAATAAGCAGAGGAGGTTTGACTCATCAAACCAAATCCCATCTAAGCAAGAAATTAAGCAGAGGAGGTTTGACTCATCAAACCAAATCCCATCTAAGCAAGTCACTTCCTTTCTCTCTCTCTCTAGAAACTTTTCTCTCTCTCTCTAGAAGTATATACACAGCAGCTTATCTTTTCCAAAACAATCACAGCCCACAACCTAAAGTTTAGGAATTTATTAGAAAGTTTAGAAATTTAGAGCAGACATTGAGAAGAGATGATGAAACTTGCATTTGGGTTTTGGTTGTTTCTCTCTCTACTTTCTCTCTCAACCTTATCTCCATCAACCGCAGCAGAAACACCAGCTCCTCCCACAACCAACGTAACAACAACGGCAACATGTCCCTTGGATCTGAGCTATGTCCTAAGAATCCCCTTCAACTCCTCCACCTGCAAAAACTTCCAACCTCCTCCCAAAACCCCACAAATGGAGTCAGAGGACCCCGCCAATACCACCTGCTGCCAAACCCTTTTGTCCGTCTACGGAATCTCCCTCGCCCAACGCCTCAAAGAAACCTCCCTCTTCAACCTCCCCAACCTCCCCACCTCCATTTCCTGCCTCCAAAACTACCAGTCCAAGCTCTCCTCCCTCTCCCTCCCTCCCAATCTTGTCAACTACTGCTGGGACCCCCTCCAGTTTGTCATCACCCCCAACATCTGCGCCAACATTGAGTCCACCAGTGATTGGGTCTCCAAGCTCGGCAACTCCACCGTCCTCGACTCCGCCTGCCGCCCTGACCTCACCGATCAATCCTCCTGCGGGGCCTGCGTCTACGCCGGCTTTGCCACTCAGAAGATGCTGCTTGGCGTTGATGGTAACTCTTCTCACACTCGGGACTGTTGGTACTTTACTATTCTTTATGCTGCTGGTATTGTCAACGAGTTCGGCCCTGAGAGTAATGGTGCTGTGAACTGTATATTTGGGTTGTCGTTTGATTCGAATGCTTCGTCGAAAAAGAGCAATACCGCTCTTGTTTTCGGCCTCACTGGCGGTGGAGTTGCGGCGTTTGTTATGTGTAGTTTGTTGGGATTGTACTTTTGGTACGATAGGAGGTGGAAGAACAAAGGGATGGAATCCGGTTTCGACTTGGAAGAACTAGATTCTAGGACTAGAGTGAGACCGAACACTGGTTCAATTTGGTTTAAAATTCAGGACCTTGAGAAGGCAACTAATAACTTTTCGCAGAAGAATTTTATCGGTCGAGGTGGGTTTGGTGTTGTTTACAAGGGTGTGTTGCAGGATGGGACTACGGTTGCTGTTAAGAAAGTTATAGATTCTGATATGCAAGGGGATGCTGAGTTTTGCAATGAGGTTGAGATTATTAGCAATTTGAAGCACCGAAATCTTGTCCCGCTTAGAGGGTGTTGTGTGGTCGAGGGGGAAGACAATTATGAGGAGCAAGGAAGTCACAGGTACCTTGTCTACGATTACATGCCGAATGGGAATCTAGATGACCATCTCTTTACTTCTCAGCCAAGTAATCCGAGCGGAACTGAAAGGAGACCCTTGACTTGGCCTCAAAGAAAGAGCATAATATTGGATGTGGCCAAGGGTTTAGCTTATCTGCACTATGGAGTGAAGCCTGCAATATATCACAGAGATATTAAGGCAACAAACATACTACTAGATGCAGATATGAAAGCGAGGGTGGCGGACTTTGGGCTTGCAAAACAGAGCATGGAAGGCCAGTCCCATCTCACTACTAGAGTGGCAGGGACTCACGGGTACTTAGCCCCCGAATACGCTCTTTATGGACAGCTGACTGAGAAGAGCGATGTTTATAGCTTTGGAGTGGTTATTTTGGAGATCATGTGTGGGAGGAAAGCTCTTGATTTGTCTTTGGGATCCCCTCGTGCTTTTTTGATCACAGATTGGGCTTGGTCATTGGTGAAATCTGGAAAAGCCGAGCAGGCTTTAGACTTTTCATTGGTGAAAGATGGGGACAACGCGAATTCGAATCCAAAGAGCATAATGGAGAGATATTTGCTGGTCGGCATTTTGTGTGCTCATGTAATGGTGGCTTTACGGCCTACCATTTTGGATGCCCTGAAAATGTTGGAGGGAGATATTGAGGTGCCACGGATTCCAGATAGGCCGATGCCCTTTGGTCATCCTTCAAGTTATGGCAATGGCAACAGTAGCACGTTCAGCATATCACCAGCTTTGAGCGGCCCAAAATTACAAAGCGGAGACATGCTCAGGTAATCTAAAAATTTGCGATTCTATAGTTTGTACATTGGCTTGAAGGATGTAAGTGTTGTAGCAATATTAGAAAATATGAAAATAACACAAGAATTCCATTAATAATAATCATAAAGAATTTCACAACATCAATTTATGTATGAGATTAATATAAACAACTAGAGAGAAAGTTAGAAAAATTGACAAACTTGGGGATTGAAGCCTGCATAAATGCAATGTCCTAAAGACAGAATTTCGTCCCTACTCTTGTGCTTGTAGTTCGGTAGGCGTCCGTCTCCCAGGATTCAACAATTTATAATCCGAAGTTAAAGCACTTCAATCTTCGGACTTTGGTGAACTTCATATATTTCATACTCTTAAAACAGCGACTTAGATTTTTACTAAGACATTGGAGAAAACTCTTCTCTTAATTTTTTTAGACAGGTGGGATGCTTGAGTTTATATAGAACTCAAGCCGCTATTTTTGAAACATCATGACTGTTGCCTAAAGTTCCAACGAACAGATACAACCCATGAATTTGAATTCAACTATGATACATGACTTTTACTTTTCATTCATACAAAAATTAAATATTATAATATTAATTATAATATATAATTTTCAACAATCCCTCACATGATTGAAAAATTAGGAAGAATTTGAGAGTACAGGAGAACAAGAGATGCATTGGGAGATGTGTCTTTTGGATTTGAACCTGCCCTAGTAAATACTTATCGGATTTACTTGGTGATGCAGTGGATATGAAATCTTGAACTGTTCATCGCAGCAGTAAATCGAGACAATAAGCAACACACATCACTAATCCTAATATATTTCGGTTCATACGGTTGTGTTCATTTTGGTCTTGAACAAATCTCGGATTCATGAGTGCTTTAGAGAATTTAACCACCTCATACTCATAGAAGTGACTCACTTCTACTCTCACATAAGTGACCACTGATTAAGAATAATCTGCAACATACCTCTTATTTATAAGATATTACTGTCATTATGTATAAATATACATCCTAAAACTTCTGCAAACAACACACTGCTTCCACTATAGGAATGAGGTATATAATGTGTTAACTTCTTTGAATTATGCCCAACCAGTTTGCCTATTGAACTTAGACCATGGGATCTCCAATCAACTAAGTTAGGTTTCCGCCTGACTGATTCATTAGTTATGTTGGTTTTAGCCTCATTCCCCTCGATGATCAACTTACTCTCTAGTCTAACCTTTAATAATTGGATTCACCACTAGGTTGACTATCATTAATGGTGTGCACAATCCATCTTATGAAATTATATTTCATACGAGAGTAGTTGTTTGACATTGTTTGAAATGTCAAGCCCTCAAAATTATATTAGGACTTAATTACTAAGTCCTATTCGACAAACCATCACAACATATGAAGTCAATATGCTTCATATCCAGATTATCCAGTACACCTCTAATTGAGGATTGATTTCCTTATGTGACTGCATGTATTTCCACTTATGTACTTTATCACGCCCTGACCTTGACATACGCCCAGGATTGACATGTGACGTCACCAAGTATCCGTATATCTAATAGACCCCGCCTCCAGGATATGTACAAAGCATAAATCAAGATTCAAATTGCTTAGTAATTTTCGTATACTTTATGGCTGCATCTAACCTCCTCGATAGACTGCCTACGTACCCTAAATAAGGATCAAGTCATTTGTAGTTCACCATTCACTACACTCCGACGTTTATCACAATACGTTTAAGCGGAAAAGCATAACATTCCTCAATCAATTATTCTTAATAAGCATGAACTTACTAGATTTAGGGCTACATAACAAACCCACATGACAATCAAGATTTCCAGTTTATCTATCATATAAATCACTATACTTTACATAATACCGCAATTTATAATATACAACACATCTCAAGAAACAATCAACAAAACATAATATTATTCTCTAACCGCATTGGTCAACGAGTCTAATCATAATAATAACAATCACATCCAACATCATTCCACAATCACTCCAATTAATCAGTCCTAAGAATAAAAGATGCATTATAATAACATTTAACTACATTAATCAATCAGTAAGATCGCATTTCAATACACGAAATTTAATAAAGGAATTCTACATAATTCCCTACTTGGATTTCAAGTAATAACATGATAATTCTAATTTATAAACATAACGTTTACTGTGAGCAATTCCTACTCACTCTAATCTAGGGTCGGACTAACTTTATGGAATTGAGCAAGAATTCCAAAACACTCAACGGAATCCAACCAAAATCTGATCGCCTATATATATCGAAATGTACCAAGTACAACTAATCCTCTTCACCCCTAGTATGCGTATGGTCCCCCATCGCGGATATACCAAGCAGGACCATCCATGTACCGCTACTACATGGTGCAGTAAATTCAACACACAACCTACGCATACCTCAACCCCTATGAGTTACAATGTAGTCACCTACACCATCAACTTCTCTTGGCCACCAACTAATATGTCACCCAAGCATATAAGTTCTACATAATACTTCTAATAGGATTCTAGGATCACATTGTCATAACATTTATCGTACTTATCATTCACATTATTAAGAAGATAAAGAAACACATATATATCACAACATGATGTCCCATACACGTAAACCGATGTATTTATTATATGGGATAACTCACTAACCAATATAGGCCTACTAAGCCCTACAATCTCTAGTAATACTGATTTTAATATTTAAGATCAATTTGTAGCATATTGACCAAAAGTCAGGTCTCTGTCCAAGGTGGGGTCCACAACCCTATACAAGTCAATCTGGAACATCCGCCCATGGATTTATGATCTGTAACTTCCCAAGGGTCTCATTTATCTTATCGAACAATATTCTAAAATTTTGGAATGATCCAACAGTCGGATCTCCACCAATTGCTAGAATTAGGTTGCTATCAACATTTGGCTTCCACGCTAGGTTCAAACCATCAAACTATATCAAACGGTTATCAAATTTGAAATCAGGACATCGAATTTAACTTAAAAAGGCAGCGTCGGCTCACTGGCCACCGCACACACCGTCGCGGGTGGCAGTTTTCGGCGAACGGAAACCCCAAATTCCGACCAACACTAAAATTCACCAAATTTTGTAGAAATGTACAACTCAAGGAGGGGAACATTTTTCATACCTGAACCGAAGCCTAGTTCGGACAAGAAGTTACCGAAAAATCTCATATGCATGGCAGATTCATTTTATTGACAATAGCTAGGACTTGGAGATATACATATACTCATGTAGGCCATAACATACATATGCAAACAATGAAAACACATAAATAACTACCATGAAAAGCGAAGGACATCTTCCAGTGTATATAAATAAGAAGTTCAAAAACATATGATGCAACTAACACTAGTATGGCAACTTACAAACATTATTCTACTAATATACATCAATATGCATATAAAACTCAGCCCCACAATTCTTTCAAAGAAAGATCATAGTTTCTTCTTTTTAGCGTTTAGGGCTACATTCAATGTTATTGATTTTAACTTCTATTACTTAGACTCATATTCTCTAACAATGCAAGAGAAAAAGTTTCTGTCTTTAGATTGTTGGAGCAATATTAGAAAACATGAAAATAACACAAGAATTCCATTAATAATAATCATAAAGAAATTCACAACATCAATTTATGTATGAGATTAATATAAACAACTAGAGAGAAAGTTAGAAAAACTGACAAACTTGGAGATTGAGGCTTGCATAAATGCAACGTCCTAAAGACAGAATTTCGCCCCTACTCCTGTGCTTGTAGTCCGGTAGGCGTCCGTCTCCCAGGATTCAACAATCTATAATCCAAAGTCAAAGCACTTCAATCTTCGGACTCTGGCGAACTTCATATATTATGTACTCTCAACGATTTAGATTTTTACTAAGACATTTGAGAAAACTCTTTTCTTAATTTTTTTAGACAGGTGGGATGCTTGAGTTCATATAGAACTCAAGTCACCATTTTTGAAACATTATGACTGTTGCCTAAAGTTCCAACAAACAAATACAACTTATGAATTTGAATTCAACTATGACACATGACTCTTATTTTTCATTCATACAAAAATTAAAAATTATAATATTAATTATAATATATAATTTCCAACACTAAAGAGTGAGAAGCATGTTCATGGAAGACCCTCCAATCCATGAGTTCATTCAAGTCATAGACAAATTTAAAGCTATACTAGGAGCTCAAAAATCCGAGTTAGGAATTAAGCCGGCTAGTGTAGGATCATACGTGTTTCTTTCTGTTTGATAAAGGTGTAACTTCTTGTGGTGTTATTATGTTTACCAAACTATATGGTTTGAGGCTTGACATTGTAAATAGCGCAAATGAAGACGTAGACAACGGTATAAGCAAACGTTATTATTTGAATTGAACCAGCTACTCTGGAAGAACAGATTGACTCGAGAAGTTGGATTCGAAATCATCATGAATTTGGAAGTTTTATGTGGAAATGAATCTAATGAGAACTCAAATCTTTGTTGAAGCTATACTTTCATGCATTGTTCCGTTCTATCTTATCACGGGTTCGTTTCTTTTATGTGTTTCGTTCTTCTCTCTCTCTCTCTCTCTCTCTCTCTCTCTCTCTCTCTCTCTCTCTCTCTCTCGTAAGTTGTAACTAAGCTGCAATTATATTTATCTTGTATTCGATAACTGTATTTTGCGATTGAAGTAGCATCAGTGATGTTTTTGCCCACAACAGGTTTAACAGAGAGTGAAGCACTTGATGGGGTTTAAGTCCTTGGAAGATTCCTACATATCTTACGTTTTTATTAGTTTCAAGATCGTACGTACATAGGTTTTGGTGAAATTTTGATTTACAATTGTATAGTAACAGTAAGGGAAATAGTAAATACCTATCAGCTTGTAACTATAGCCGCAGGAAATATTATATCTTTTAGTTTTTTTGCTTGTAGTATGTTTTTGTGGGCAACTTGTAACTCGAGAGGTTAATGTCCAATGACGGTTTTGCCGCCACTCTCATCATATTTCTTAATTCTGTAAAAAGTGACTAGAAAGTACATAGTGATTTGAAAATTGGACATTGTTATGCAAAATTAATAAATTGAATTTGGACTTTACAATCTCAATTTTCCATTTGGATCGTTTTTGACAATTTTCTTAAATTAAAACCACGAACCCTCTGCCTCTTAGCGAGAAGCCATGAGTATTATGATGGAAAATTAAGAGATTTGTAAAGTCAGTGGCCAAATGGTAAATCGTGACAATAGTCTCAAATATCATTCATTTTTACTTCTCACACTATCACACACCCCTCAATCCTCGACTGTCGGATCGAATAAATTGAAAAATAACAATGACAAAAAATTAACAAAAGTGTGTAAGGTAAAAATCGGTCTACAAATATCACTATCCTTTATTTTTAGTTTTAATCTAACTACTTATCAATAAAAGGGAGCTTTCAATTCAGGTGCCTCAAACTCCTATCTGTTAGACTGAACATCTATAGCCTATAGATTTTTTATTCAACATTGTTTTACAATTCACATGCCACGTGTACTATAAAAACTTTAATACTAAACTACTTGATTTTACCAATTAACTATAAATCTTTAGGGTGCGTTTGTTGCACCGGACTAAATCGGACTGAACTAACTTTAGGGATTAAGCTGGACTGGCTTAGACTAGACTAAGCTGGACTAACTTAGTGAAGCGTTTGGTGTAATATCGGATTAAGAACTAAAATAATAAAAATAATAATATTTAATTCTATCTTTTACATTTTTTTCTTTTTCTTTTTTCTTTTACCTTTCTAGAGCACCCTTTCTCTCTAGAATGCTCTCCATTTTTTCCTCCTTCCCGTCCAACTGCCTCTGTGTCTCTCTTTTTACTTTCTCCCTCATCACCATTCTTTTTCACCACTTTCTCCCTCATCTTAAGGAGGTGTTTAATCCGAGCGAATCCCACCTAATCTCATTAAACCAAATCCTGCAGCAGACCAAACAAGGGACTATAGTCCAGTCCAGTCCAGTCCTCCTTAATCCTATCAAACAAACGGGCCCTTAGTGGTTATGATTCAAAATTCAATTTCAACCGAAATTTCTTTACAATTTTTTTTTAGTCGAATTTCTTTACAATTTAAAAAAAAAAAATTGATATACAAATTTATTGACGTTGTCTCCTTCTCTTCCATAAGGATATGCATGTATGTTTGGTCTCATTTATAAAGAAATGCATATTGGATTTATATCGATCGGGCCGCACACAAATGTACATGATCATGAAAGGAGGAATAGATCAAAAACAACTAATATAATTCTAAATAATACTGGATAATACCCACGATCTTAATTTTTATGACATTTACGTTACATTAATAAAAAGCGCATAGGAAATGCAAGACTCAGACTACCAGTTCCAGTTGTCATGTTTCAAATCAAATATATCATCTAGCCGCCGCCAATCACCGGTGAAACCAAGGTGTCCGCGTACATAACCGTCTCTTCGTACCTAGCCGGCAATTCTCCAACATCAGAAATCTTGAGCACAATCCTGCATGTGTCTTCTTCCTCTCTCTCTTCCTTACGCATATATAATACCAAGTCACCTTGACTCGATTGCATCAAAACTGCACCATCGTCTTCCATATGAAATATAGGATTCAACCACTTCACGTTTGGAGGGAAAATCTCCGGTCGGATTTTCGCAAAAATAGTCCAAGATTGATCGACCCCATATTCCCTCATCACCCATATGGTAAGGCCAGCCTCCTCCAAGTCAGGACGATTTGTGGAAGTATAGCAGGAAGTGTAAAAGAAGAGACGATTTCCAATAGTCCCCACTCCCCCCGCCATCCCCGTATGTCCTTTATGCTTAATAAAGGAAAATGAATGAAATTTCTCCTGTGCGAAATCAAAGGATACGATTCTTGTTCTCATATAACCTGTTTCATCTTCATTCCAATCCTCATCTTCATAACAATAATACTTATGCCAATGTAGAGCTCCATTTAAGAAGCACCCTCGATCATGAATATCTAACGAGGCAGCCTCGAGGCCGAGGGGATCTTCAACACTCTTCCATGAACCCGTTTTGAGTGCGAAGATTGCAACCAATTCACAACCGTTAGGATCTTGACCGCCCAAAAGGACCTTGTAGTCTTGAGTGATGGAATCATAGCCGAATCCATAGTAAAACGGGTTGTAACGAAACCAATCAATGTCTGGTAACTTACGGGCTGTTCTGGTACTAGGGTTCCACAACAGAAGTCTTGTGTTTACGTAGCACCTATAGTAGTCACGAGGTGGCCGAGGCCAGTCAAGTAGTAGGCAGATGAGGCCATTGGAAGAACCCACAAGGGATGAACTGTAGAGACTAGTGTCAAATGCAAATTCATCTTCAAGGTCTCTACGACTGCTTCGTATTGCTGATGATGCGGCTGCAGAGGTGGCGCCAACATTCTTCTTCAGTGATTGGTAGTCAGTGAGTCGGGGAAATCGAAAGGGGATTGGTGGCCAGTCATGGGGAAGTGGATAGGGGCGTTTAAAGAGAATCAGGACATTCTTGCTGTTGTCGTTGGTATGTGCTCGGTGCTTGGCGACGAACTGGGAAGTAGAGATTATGTCGCGCCATGACTTGCATACACAACGGAACCGGAGGAGAGATATGACCGGTAGCCATGAAAGTATCTCGACGAATATATCGTCATTGCTGGAGAAGAAGATCGGCAAGTCTCCATCATCACCCGCCATAATATCGTAGAAAACAAATGGCTGAATATACTTCAAATCCTACATATTAATCGTTAGGGTTACAATATGTATACACACACAGATATGCCATATCTCACAAGGAAAGGAAGAATACAAATCCTACTCGGGCCAAATATAGGAGTCCTAATATATATATACACAACTTAATGATTTATATTAGACCAAATATAAAATGGAAAATTGTTTTTCACCTCTTGAGAGCTCCCTGATTCCAGAACATCTCATCGATCCTCTTCAATTTCCTCATCGAGTAACTTAGTCATCTTAAAAAATCGTATCAAAAAAAATAAAAAAAAAGTAAATTCTCAGATATTGAGGCCCAAATTTCGATCCTTGTCGAAGGAATCGGTTAATTTCGTTACCTCTTCCCTCGGGTAATTGAGTCCCAAATACCTATCAGCTTGTAACTGTAGCCGCAGGAAATATTTGTTGTTTCGATTTGCTTTTTTGTTGTCCGTTTTTGTGGGCAACTTGTAGCTCGAGTGGTTAATGCCCAGTGAGGGCCTTGCCACCACTCCTTCATGTTTCCTAATCCTGTAAGAAGTGACCGGAAAGTACAAAGTGATTTAAAAATAGGAGCTAAAATATTAAAACCATGAACCCTCTGCCTCCAAGTAAGAGAGAAGCCACGAATTCCAGGTAGGCCGATGCCCCTTGCCCTTGGTCATCCTTCAAGTTATGGCAATGGCAACGGTAACACGTTCAGCATATCACCAGCTTTGAGCGGCCCAAAATTACCAAGCGGAGACATGCTCAGGTAATCTAGAAAAAAATTTGCGATTCTATATATAGTTTGTACATTGCCTTGAAGGATGTAAAGAGTGAGATGCATGTTCATGGAAGACCCTCCAATCCATGAGTTCATTCAAGGTATTGTCGTTGAGAATATTGTGAATATTACATACAAGAAGTCCTAGACAATTATAAAGGCTACACTACGAGCTCAAATCCGAGGTTAGGATGTAAGCCGGCTAGTGTAGGATCATACGTGTTTCTTTGTGTTTGATAAGGATGTAACTTGTTGTGGTGTTATTATGTTTACCAAACTATATATATATGGTTTGAGGCTTGACATTGTAAATAACAAATGAAGATGTAGATAGCGGTATAAGCAAACAGTATTATTTGAACTGAACCAGCTGATCCAGAAGAACAGAGTGACTCAAGAAGTTGGATTCGAAATCATCATGAATTTGGAAGTTTTATGTGGAAATGAATCTAATGAGAAATCAAATCTTTATTGAAGCTATATTTTCATGCATTGTTCCGTTCTATCTTATCACGGGTTCTTTTCTTTTATGTGTTGTGTTCTTTCTCTCGTAACCAAGCTGCAACACGTATATTTATCTTGTATTCGATAACTGTATTTTTCGATTGAAGTAGCATCATTGATGTCTATGACCACAACAGGTTTAACAGAGAGTGAAGAACTTGATGGGGTTTGAGTCCTTGGAAGATTCCTACATCGCTTACGTTTTTATTACTCTCTCTCTCTCGCGTAACCAAGCTGCAATATGTATAGTTATCTTGTATTCGATAACTGTATTTTTCGATTGAAGTAGCATAATTGATGTCTACTACCACAAGAGGTTTAACAAAGCGTGAAGCACTTGATGGGGTTTGAGTCCTTGGAAGATTCCTACATCTCTAAAAGGGCGACCCCATCCAACAAGTCTCTCTCACCTTGCGAGGGTTGGGGGTGAAAATCTAGTATCTCTAACGTTTTTATTAGTTCAAGACCATAGGTACATAAGTTTTGGTGAATTTTGACATATTTGTATAGTAATAGTAAGGTAAATAGTAAATACCTATCAACTTGTAACTGTAGCTGCGGGAAATATTTGTTGCTTTGTTTTCCTTGCTTGTACTACATTTTTTTGGACAACTTGTAACTCAAATAGTTGCTCATTGACGACCTTGCCGCCACTTCCATCGTATTTCCTATTTCTCTAAGAAGTAATTGGAAAGTACATAGAGATTTAAAAATTGGACCTTGTTCTGCAAAATTAATGAATTGGATTTGGACCTTACAATCTCAATTTTCCATTGAGAGATTATATTCACACTCCAAATTACTTCCCCCACACCCTTTTTTAATTTTTTAATATTTTCCATCAAGTGTTAGTGGTGTGTCAAAAAATATTAAATAAATAAGTGTGGGAAAAGTAATATGGGGTGTGTGAATATAATCTCTCTTTTCCATTTGGATCATTTTTGACAACTTTCATGAACTAAAATATTAAAACCATGAAACTCCTAGTCGGAGAGAAGCCAGTGGCAAATGGTGAGAATAGCCCCAAGATCACCTAAATGCATAACTTTGAGTAAAAGATATTATCTATGCTAAGGGAGAGGAGGTGGGTTTAGCCTCATAATGAGCTAGCAATAATGTAGTTCAAATTCGTCTTTAGCGAGAATCAAATCTAAAACCTCTTACTTACAAATGAAGAGGAATATCATTAGTCTGTAGTATTAAGAAGCCACCTAAAGCATAACTATATTTACATTAATTCATGTAGTATTCTTAATTGCACGTCCGCTATATGTTTCTTTGACATATTATTTTAGTTCCTCCTGAGCCACATGTCATATGCATGAGTGAAAGCCAAGCTGCCACGTGTGCGTGGTAGTTATGAACCAGAGCGGGCCAAGCAAATTAATTTTGAATCTTTGGTTCCAGAATTTCAATCAATTTCAATCTCAAGAGCTTGATTTGATTTTTAGAGACCAAGAAGAAGAGCAACTTAAAAAGGAGGAAATGCATATATATGAGACTCGGAAACCCAATTGCTTCATTAGATTCATCCCAGACCCTCCAACCTATCCCACAACCTGGCGAGTTGTGACTAGTTGATCCCATTCACCAACTCGACGACCACTAAACAAACAATAAGTCGCGTATAAATTAATAGTTTACATTTCTATATGTAAACATGCTACAAATTTCAATACAAATTCATTGATCTTGTCATCTTCGTTTTCCTCTACACTAACAGATCGTTTTCTCTTCCAAAACTCTATATATATGTTTGTACGTTTGATGTCAATTATAAAGAAATGCTGCTTGGAATTATATCAATGGGGCTATGTACGTCCGTTTGTTCTCGCACATGATCATAAAAGGAGGAATAGATCAAGAGTAAGTAATATAAATCTAAATTTAGTCTTGTACATGATCATGAAAGGAGTAATAGATCAGTAATATAATTCTCAATAACATTTGATAAAACATCTATGTTAATTTGTACGAAATTACATTGTTACATTAATAAAGAGCTAAGGAAAGGCAAGGCTCACGATACCATTTGGGATGTTTCAAATCAAATGTATGAGCTAGCCGCCACCGTGAAACATTAGTGCCTACGTACATAACCGTTTCTGCATCCGAAGCGGAATTCTTCATCATCAGAATTGTCGAGCACAATCCTGCATGTTCTTCCTTAGGCGTAAATGATACCAAGTCACCTTGACTCGATTGCATCAAAACTGCACCATCATCGTGGAGTATCGGCTTCAACAACCACACATTAGGAGGGAAAATCACCGGGCGGATTTTCGCGAAAATAGTCCAAGATTGATCGACCCCATATTCGATCATCACCCAGGCCAGCGTCCTCAAAGTCAGGAAGATTTGTGGAAGTATGGCAAAAAGTGTGAAAGAAGAGACGATTGATCCCTCATTATCCTTATAGTCTCTCTCATCCCAATGTAGAGCTCCATTTAAGAAGCACCCTCTCGCCCATGAACTTGTAACGAGGCCGCAGCCTCGAGGAGGTCTCCTCCAACAATCTTCCATGAACTCTCCTCCAACAATCTTCCATGAACCCGCTTTGAGTGCGAAGATAACCGACGTAATCTTTAGGATTTTGACCGCCCAAAAGGACCTTGTAGTCATGAGTGGTGGAATCGTAGCCGAATCCATAGTAAAGTGGGCTGTAACGAAACCAATCAATGTCCGGTAACTTACGGGCTGTTCTGGTACTAGGGTTCCACAACAGAAGTCCTAAATTTTCGTAGTATCCTGTACAGCAATCAAGTGGAGGGTTTAGTAAGCAGATGAGACCATTGCAAGAACCCACAAGTGATGAATCGTTGAGGCTAGTTTCATCTGGAAATTCATCTTCAACGTCTCTACGGCTGCTTCGTATTGCTGATGAAGCGGAGGAGGCGCCGGCAACATTCTTCTTCAGTGATTGGTAGTCAATGAGTTGCATACACAACGGAATCGGAGGAGACGTGACCGGTAGCCATGAAAGTGTATCGATGATTATATCGTCGTTGTTGGAGGAGAAGATCGGCAATTCTCCATCATCACCCGCCATAATAGTAGAAAACGAATGGCTGAATATATACTTCAAATCGTACGTTTCGATCGTTAGGGTTACAATATATATACACACAGATATGTCTTATCTTAAAGAATAAATACAAATCCTATTTCTATCAAATATAGGACTCTTAATATTTACACAACTCATATTAGATCAAATGGTAAAATTTAATTTGCATGTGATCTAATATTCTAGTGGATATAATGTTGGGTTTTCACCTGTTTATCACGAGTTCGACACCCTCTCAACTCTTAAATTATTGTAGCAGTTTCGATGTTATTGACTTTTTTTATTGTTTTAATTTTATTTAATTTAGATGTTATTGTTTTTTATTAAAAAAAATATTTTCAGAGGACTTTTTTTATTGTTTTTTTATTAAAAAAATATTTTCAGAAATAATGCACTTACCAACCACCTTACATGTTTTTTAATTGGAACTTTAACGAAAAGCTCCCGGTACTGTTCACTTTAATGAAAAACTACATTTTTACACTAAAAAATCAATCCTGATACTATTCACTTTACCCTTTATTTTGTTTAAAACTCAAAGTTTTCAAACTCTTTTCATTAGTTTTTTTTTTTTAATCGTCAATTTGAGTATTATGAAAGTTTCACCATTTTTAACTTCTCTTTTATATTATATAGATAATAAAATTAAAAACATAAATGGCTTACGATGGAGGAACACACGTGAATCGTCGTCGGATATTTCCCGATTTCGGCCAAAATAACAGCGGTTTAAGACTTATGAGAGCAAGCCGCGCAGCGAATGGTTATGGTCGTCAAGCATTTGCCGGTGAGTCTTGAAATGACCACTCACTTTTTTTTTTGAGAAGAAACTATAACAGTTTATTAAAAACAAAGAGTAATACACAGAAGTGGATAAGAAATCCACCAAGAACAGAACAAGAAAATCTCTCCAGAGTATCAGATTACAAGTGGGACAACCTCAACCAAAATCATTTTACGACTGCTAACATATCCCACAATATGTGAGAAAGAGAGTAATTCTTAAAATCATTTGAAACTGAAGCCCAGAAAGCTGCCCAATATCTTATTCTTCCCCACAGATCTGCTACCCCCACACCAGAATAATTCTCAAAAATTCTTTTGTTACGCTCCAACCAAATGTTCCAAAAAACTGCCGACACCAGACAACCCCACAAAGCTTTAGCTTTCCTCCCACTTCCTAGAGCCTCAAAATTAGTGCTTAGAAGCTCGAAACAACCCTTTGGGATGACCCAACTTACTCTAACCTCCTGAAACAATTTCCACCACAGTTGAATCGTGTAAGAACAATGAAGAAAAATGTGGTCAACACTTTCCTCCTTTGCTTTACACAAACTGCACCAATGGGGAGAAATGCAAATAAAGGGACTTCTCCTTTGAATTTGATCACAAGTGTTGAGCCTCCCAAAAGCCACTAGCCACACAAGGACTTTGACTTTCGGAGGAACTTTTGATTTCCAAATCTGAGAAGAGGGTGGAAAATGCTGCACAATCCCATTGTTGCTCAAGAAAGAGCGATAGGATTTGCATGTGAACAATCCTGATAATTCCAGTTTCCACCTTCTATCATCCACTCTTGATTGATACAAGCGAACATTTTCCACTTTCTGTAATAATCTAGCCGCCTCTTCTATCTCCACCTCGTTCAAATTTCTCCTGAAATCAAAATTCCAGCTCAAAGAATTGATAGAAAGATCCACAAAACTTGCGATGTTCTGGTTGTGCTTTCTCGAAAGCAAGAATAATCTAGGAAATTGTTCTTTCAATGGTCCCCCTTCCAACCAACCATCCTCCCAACACCTCACTCTCTCCCCATTGCCCACCTTAAACTTGCAACATTGTAGAAATGATTGGAGACCACACGAAATATCTTTCCAGGGGCTTCGACTTGAGCCCCGCAATGGAGGATTTGCATTCCACCCATTATCCTGCAGCCCATACTTGCTTCTTATCACCTTGTGCCAGAGAGAATTTGATTCCTTTGGAAATCTCCACAACCACTTAGCCAATAACGCTTCATTCTGATTCCTCAAATTCCCTACTCCTAAACCCCCTTCCTCCTTACTTTTAATAACTATCTCCCATTTCACCAGGTGATTTTTCTTTCCTTCCTCCACCCCCTCCCAAAGAAATCCTTTCATTAGTTTTTCTAGGCGTCCAATCACCCCGCAAGGAATTTTGAACAAGGACATGTAGTAGATTGGCAAGCTTCCCAAAACAGATTGAATCAAAGTTAATCTGCCTCCTCTGGATAAGAAGGCCTTCTTCCAATTTTGAAGTCTTTTTTCCATTTTTTCTACCACTGGATCCCAAAACGTAAGTGCTCTTGGCCTACCCCCAAGAGGGAGACCCAAATACTTTATTGGCCAACTACCCACCTCACAACCCCAAGAATCTGCCAACCTTTTTAATTTCTCACAGTCTGAGTTTATTCCAGCCAAAGAACACTTTGCTTTGTTGATTTTCAACCCTGAAACAGTACAAAATAAATTGAGCACCTCTAATAAATTGTTCCAAACTTCCTCATCATCTGGCAAGAAAAAAATAGTATCATCAGCAAATTGAAGATGAGAGATCTCCACCCTTTCTTGCCCAATGCCTAAACCTTTGATCAGTTGATTTTCTTGAGCCTTCTCCATTAATCTGCTCAAGACGTCCACTACTAAGGTAAAAAGAAAAGGTGACAGTGGGTCGCCTTGTCTCAAACCTCTTGAAGCATGAAATTTTCCCCTAGGCCTCCCATTGATCAAAACGGAGAAATTTGCAGAATTTAGACATCCCTGCACCCATTTTCTCCATCTAATGCCAAAGCCTTTTCTTTGTAAAACTTCGTCTAAAAATCTCCACTCAACATGATCATAAGCCTTTTCAAAATCGATTTTAAACACCAATCCCTCCTCTTTCTTCTGCCTCACCTCTTCTACCACCTCATTTGCAATAAGTACAGCATCCAAAATTTGTCGGCCTTTAACAAAAGCTCCTTGATGTGGAGAGATTGTGCTGCCCATAACCTCCCTTAATCTTGAAGCTAGGGTTTTCGCCACAATTTTGTATAAACCAGTAACTAGGCTTATAGGCCTGTAGTCTGTCACTTTCAAAGAATCTGACTTTTTCGGAATTAGACAAATAAATGTTTCATTTGTCACCGCATTTATTATTCCGGTCTCAAAGAACTCCTCCATGACCTTCAAAATATCCACTTTCAAGAAATCCCAACAGTGTTGAAACATTTGCAAGGAATAACCATCTGGTCCTGGCGATTTATCCCTTCCACAATCAAAAACTGCTCTTTGTACTTCCGATTCCTCAAAAGGCCTCTCAAGCCAAGCTGCCTCAGATTCACTTATTGAGGCCCAATTGATGCCTTCCAAGCCCCAACATACCTCTTCGTTACTACTAAACAGAGACTTGAAGAAATTAACGATATGTTTTTCTATCTCTTCTGCATCTTCTACCACTCCCCTATCATCCACTTCCAACCTTTCTATATAGTTTCTCTTCCTTCTTCCACTTGCTATTCTATGGAAAAATTTAGTATTACCGTCCCCTTCTTTAGCCCATTCCACTTTACCTCTCTGTCTCCACTTCACTTCTTCCTTAAAAGCTAGATCTTCCACAAGGAAAAGTAACTCTTCCTTCTTTCTTTTAGCAGCAACATCTAGCCCTTCCAACCCTTCTCTCCTATCTAAATCCTCTATGCTAGCCTCAGCATCCTTAATTTGTTTCTCAACATCACCAAAACTTTCCTTGCTCCAACTTTGCAACTTTTTTTTGATAGCTTTTAACTTGTACAAAAATTTATAACCTTCCCAACCCTCCACCTGCTCAGATTGCCACCATTGTTTGAACTTGTTCCTGAAATCTGGGTGCTGTAGCCACATGTTTTCAAATCTGAAAGGACTTGGCCCCCATTTCACCTTGTTAGTATCTAGTTGGATTGGACAATGGTCAGAAGTGACCCTTGCCAAAGCCATTTGTCTTACCTCTGGAAAAATCTCTTCACAACCTACCGAGATCAAAAATCTGTCTAACCTCCGACACACAGGATCTTCTCTGAAGTTTGACCAAGTAAATTGAGCATTGAGCAACTCCAAATCCTTGAGTTCTGTATCTTGGATGAAATCATTAAAATTCCTCATGCTTGTAGTCATTCTTCCCCCATTTGATTTCTCATTTACAAATCTCACCACGTTAAAATCTCCTCCTACACACCATCTTGGTCCGCAAAGACCGTAAAGGCCAGCCATTTCTTCCCAGAACTCCTTTCGCTCTCTATTTTTGCAGGGACCATAGACACCAGATAACCACCAGTCCAACCCATTGAGAGCTTTAATTTTTATGGAGACAGAGAAACCTCCAACCAAAGATTCAATAACCGAGATATGTTTGGTGTTCCAAAACACCGCTATACCCCCAGATCTTCCTTGAGCAGGGGCGAAAATCCACTCTTTAAATCTACTTCCCCAAACACTAGCCACAAGCGATCTGTCAATTGATTCTTTCTTTGTTTCTTGTAAGATAATAATATCGGGCTTTAATCGCCTGAATTGCTGTTTCAAAATCAACCTCTTCTGCCTACTTCCCAATCCTCTAACATTCCAGCTAATTATCTTCATTAAATCTGACAATGCCCCCTTGAATTTTCTTTTCTGCCTTGTTTCCACCCACAAGCTTGCTAGCAATGGCTTTCCCAGTATTCCTCTCAAGAAATAAAGACCTTTTCAGTGGCACCAAAGAAACTTTCATATTTGACATGAATTTGGTAGTTCGAGTTTGTGCTTCACGTTTGACTGATACTCTAGCCGACCTTTTCCTTCTGCTGTACTTTAACAGTTTCTTGTTTTTCCCAGTATCTTTGTATTCAAACTGTTCCACAGTGTCTAAATTCGCTATATGATGCGACTGAGAAGGTACCTCTTCCATCGTCGTCCTTGTTTCCATTGTTGTATCAGTGAAGAGATTGTGAAGCACATCGTTAGAGCGATCCAAATCATCGAAGGTTTCTTTTTCGTCTTGTGAAGAATCACCAAACTCCTCTGAAACTGATGATTGTGACATGTATTCGTCTACACCAGAATCTGATAATTGAGAATAATCCAGGCCCAGATCCTCTGTCAACCTCATCCTTTGTTCAGATGATTCCTCTTCAATCAACCTGCCCGATGGCCTAATTGGAACTTCATCGACATCACTTTCCTTTTCCTCCTTCTGTTCACAATCATTGTTTAAGAAGGTGAGATTGGGAGATTGAAATTCCTTCAGTTTAGGCCTCTCGAAAGCAGTCAGATAAGATCCGAACTCATCTGGAAGAACAAGCTTCAGTCTTTTTCCACAAATATCAGAATCGCCAAATCTCCCAAGGAAATTTAAATTGAAACACATTGGAGTTTTGCTTGAAACACCCTTGTGATGAGCTTTCATAGCCGAAGAACATTGAGAATTGTTCACTGTTGAATACTTTGAAGTGCTGCCTCTTCTTGCTGCTTAGCTGAAAGCTCTCGTATAGCACGCAGGAGCACCGTTTGCAAGGGGCTTCACCTTGAGGTCAAATTATGTGTAAGTGTACTTGTTACCTTAGATCTTTCGAGTATTCTCTCTGCTTAAACAGAACCATAGCGTCCATTATATTGCATTCACAGCTCTGCCTTGGATTCAAGGTCCACCTCCGGACTGCCAGTCACTGATTGCTCTGATGGACTAGGAAGTGGTGCGGGCTCTTGGATGTCCAGTTCGTCACCTAAGATCTTAGCCGTGAATTGCCTTGCCTCCAAATCAAGATCTGGCCATTCAGAAACTATTCTTCGAGCCCCCTGCAACACTCGGTGAAATTCAGGAAAAATTATTGGACAAACACTAAACCAAGAAAAAGTACAAGGGTATAATGTCTAGGTGTGTGCTCACTGCTCAGTAAGTAAAAAATCACAAACCAAAGGAACACATATCTACCTGAAGCTTGGGTTCCTTTGTCATGGGGTTGTTGCAAAGATCAATGGTTTTTGCTTTGGATTTTGTTGCATTACCGCACCATGACTCGCACCACAGCCATTCTTGCGGTAATGAAAAGATGGGTACTGTATGTTGAGCATAGTTTGGAAGATCCTGAAATATGAAGGATGAATTTAGCATAATGAATGAAAACAAAATGAAATATGAATCTACAAGAAGCCTCCAAATGATGTGTTCCCGATATCAATTTGTTGATTTTTCATTTTATTTCCTCCACACAGAGAGAGAGAGAGAGAGAGAGAATGCATTTGGTTATTTTCACTCGATGAGGGCAGCAAACATGGATCCATTTTCGTTGTTTACATGTATAGAGGTGAAATACTTAAGAATAAAGCAATTGCTTGCCTATATCCTTATGAATGGTAAAGCCTTAGGAAATAATGAAAAAACAATCAAATTTATCCTTGGTAAAAGAGCAGTGTGGCCTGATTTTCAAACCCCTTCTTTAATTATTTCCTTCCTAATTAATCAAACCTTTCACATGTTGGACCCCAAATATTGTTAGCGTACTGTTAGAAACGCGTCCTAGAACATCAATTTATAGTAACTTAAAATTCAAAGAAAATCAGAGACGTCGCACACTAATTCTGGCTTCGATGCATCATAAATGAAAGAGTAAATATGAGACAATGCAATCAAAACTGCGAATCATGAACTTAACCACTTGCCTGGTCCAAATTAGATAAACTGTTTGGGTCCTTGCTAAGAGTCTCATAGAAAACTCTCAGATTATCTCCTGCTGCAGTCTCTCGAAATTTCTTCAAATCGACAACATATAAAGCACTGCACAAAATCAACATGTCAACTCCACTGGTTTTTCCTTACTGTTTTGTTATGAAGTAATTAATTTTTTGGCTTTAAGTCCTGATAAAGCATGTATTGACCTTATGTGGTAGGATCTCCCCCGTAAATGTTCTTTCCAGAAACCCTGTTCCAAAAAATTAACAAGACTCAATCAATTTGAATTAAGAAATTATTCCTTTAACATTTTAAACAGACACGGATCCAAAAATTGGCAACATATTTGGTAGATGGATGCACAAGTATAGAAACTGAAGAAAACAATGAGCGAAAGAAAAGGTCATTGGTAATTACTTGTCTCCAAAACCGATATCCATCCATATCCCTGTTGTTGTCACAAAATGGAGTATATGCCAGAGGTCGTCCTTTTATATCCATGTCATAGAGCTCTCCCATGTCTGCCCTTACAATTTGATCTGCATCAACAAAAATGACCTGCAGATATTGGAAAATATCGTAGATGTCAAATGTACAAGAAACTAGGGATGAAAACCTAATAAGGCAACAGGGAAAATGTCAATACCTTTTCCAACGAAAGGGGAAAGATAACGTCAAGGAACAAGATTTTATAGGCCCAAATAATCCGTTGCTTTTCTTTCTGCTTATGCAACCATGTAGGCCACTTGTAGGTTATTAGTTCATACTCAAAACCATACTCTTGAGCCATAGGTGGAATGACATCCTGCATATAAGAACAACGACCAAGCATCCATGTTAAGAACTCTCATTTCTTCTCAGCAAGTAAAACAAAACGTGATAAATTTACAACTTAAAACACTTTATAACCTTGAACTGAGGAGAGAGATAATTCTTTATGAACCAGAATTTGACTGGACGGCGGGTGTTCTTCAAGACACTTAAAATCATGATTTTCAGAAAACGTTCATACCTGCCAAAATATATCACAAGAAAGTCATTACAAGATTGCATGCTTAAATAAATAAATTAAAAGAAGGTAAACGTCCTACCATGATGATGATTGTTATTAACTTACTATGCATTACAATAGTTTTCAAAGCGAAATTTATTTCACTATACAACTAAGAGGGTGGAAACCTTTTTCTGAGTATTCAACGATTCATGACTATGGCATTTGGATTATCCGTAAGTGAAATTTTACCGTCCATTTATAATACATAGCAGAAACATGAAAAAAATTTGATAAACAAAAGGATGGTGTAGAATTCACCCCCAAAAAGACAAGTGGAAGCATAAAGTAAATAAGAAAATAAAAATCAAGAAAGAAAAAACACTTACAGGTGTCCAGAAGCAATAGAGAAAATATTAATCGTTTTTCCATGTCGTCCACCCTTTCCTTGCTCCTAATAATTATCCAAAACCAGATAAGAGAGTATTTTTCAAACACAATCAGAAACCAAGTGTAAAACTGATCTATAACAAATTCCAATAGGAACATCAAATATTTTCTCCATAATAGCATATTATGACACATGATAAATTGCAATACCCAAAACTGATATGATTGCCCAATGCAATGATTGAAAATATGACACATGATAAATTGCAATACCCAAAAAAAGAATGAAAGTGGTTGAACAAGTTAATACAATCCCGTGAACAAAAGAACGGAAGCACACAAATTCCTCACCGCTGAAGTACTTTCACTCTTTTTAGATTGCTCACTGCCACCAATAAAACCAGAAGCCCATTTCAAGAAGTTGGAGTTCCAGCTACTACCCTGCAACAGAAAGGAAATAAAAATACAGAAAAATAAAAAATGGCATTTGTAAGACTGCAACAAACACATTTTCAGTTATTAACTTACTACATTAGTAGGTGTTTGAACAATTATTTCAAAATAACAGAAAAAACTCACCTCCTTATTATCGCGTGAGTTGTCCTCGCCATCAGGAACCAGCAATTTCTCATGCTCCTTTCCCTTTTTCTTTGCTACTTCCATGTGAACTACTTTACCCCGTAAATCATCTATGGTGATACGTTTGGATAATGTTTTGCTCCCACTTCCTTCACCATTCTCTTTCAGAAAATAAAGTTCAGAGCTTCTACCTGGAGCAAGTTGCAAGTACCAAACTCCAGGAGACACTTTCATTTGCCAATAACCCAGATTGGCCATCACAAGAGTATCAACCAAGCGAGGAGTACTCTTAGTACCAATAATCAACTGAAGGCCTCGGGGAGGATCATGATCTTTCTCAGAACAATGACCTGGTTAAGATGACTTGTCAGTGCATATCACAACATAGTGGGTAACCCTCGCCTCACCATTAACTGGGAGTAAAATTGCATGCTTGTTCAAAGTTACAATTTATCTAAAAACCAAAAAACAGAAAACAAATAAATCATACCCGTAAGAACAAGAGCTTCGAGTTCAAACACAGCTTGTAATGTCCGTGTCTCACCAAGATTCTCAAGCAAAATATTATCCAGGTCATGGCTGGGTATAATTAGAAAAAAATTAGTAAAGGTAAAGCACAAAAAGTGTGACTCATAATGTAACATTGTTTAAAGCAGAGCTAATGAAAGTATGGTAACTAAAAACTTTCTTAATGATGAAACTCACACTGCAATAACAGGCTCAACTAGCCATGGATCAGGAACATCAAGATTCATCGTGAGAGTTTTGGACAGTGGCATGTTTGCAAAAAAAGCTTTTGGCCCATTTATTGTGTAGTCAGTGCTGCTGAAGTCATCCTGCAAATATGCCACAACTGAGAGTGTGAAACAGGCGTCTACATTCCAATGGAGCAAACAGTTTTAGGGCTATAACTAAACATTCATCTGGCATACCACTGTTGGTAGGACGTATCTGTAGTAATTCTTCAGAGGAAGATCAACAAGAGAACTCTGCCATGAATTCAATAGTTAGAATGTGGAAAATATTAAGAGTACTGCAGCAGCAAGTAAACTGCAAACTAACCAAAGACAATTTGGTTTGATGATGGAAAATAATGTTTGTCGGTTATAAACGTACTATCAACATACAGATACCAAGTGAAACATCACATAACAACCTTGTTATTAATTGTAGAATTCAAAACTCATAAACAGCTTCAATGTGAAACAGGTAAAAACACATCATGACTTATGAAAATAGGTCAAACCTCAAAAGACAGCGCCAAAATAAAGAAATAAATTATGATACCTTGTTTTATTTAAAAGTGTCAGTTACTACTCTTCTTTTCCTTTATCTAGTGGTCATACACCTTTTAATTATTGTAACTTAGTGTATCCTGAACAAAGTGATGTTATGTTATAGTCAAAATGAATTGGCATCATTATTAACGCCAATCCATTATAAATTTATAACTTAATTGATTTTTCAATGCCAAACATGAGAAGTTTGGGTGTGGTGCCAGGGAGCCATGCTATGATGGTTGTTTCTTTTGAAGAAGAGATTTTGGGCATCCACATGGGCTTCCCATTTCAAAGTAAAAGTAATGATCATTTTTCCGTTATTTTGTCTGATTGGATAGTTGTTGAGTGTCTTAAGATTAGTTTTTCTGTTTTTTATTTTTTATTTTAAAATCTGTGCTGGCCCTCATTCTTAGAGTTTGCTAGTGAGGATCTGTGAGCCACTAGACAGCTTTCCTGTGTGCTGCATTCTTTCACATTCCATTAATGAATATCTGTTTCTTAAGGCTGTACCAATCATGAGTCAAGCATGCAATTTCTTGATCGACTTGAATGTAAACCAAAAATCATATTGAGTCATTGACATTAATCAGATTTTAGCCATGTTTGTAAATGGTGACAAAAATTTCCCTCCCTAAATCTCTTTTCATACCAGCAACACAGAGAAAGTCAGACTTGGAAAATAAAAAGGATATCTAAGCTTCTGATGCAACAAGTACTGAATAAAGAAGGAAAGATGATTATAATGAGGAAAAAAAAGCAGTATAGATATTTTGTTGAATCCTTTTATCTGCTGAGGAGACCAGGGAAGGGCAGAAAATATAGAAAAAGTGTTGTCTTGCTTGAGTCCTCATGAAAATAGAAAACTCGGAAGTTAATATTTCATATGAATAAACATAGTGAATTTGATAAAAACACTGAAAAAATTAAGATGATAATTAAATAGCCAAGTGAAAAAGAATGTTCGGATCAAGAAATCACATTATGAGGTAGACCCCATGAGGGTGGTCCGTTCCATTCTAAGTAATCTATTTTTCGCGGAAAAGAAACAAATTGTATTGCACAGAAACAATAAATTACAAATGGCGTAGACAAGATGGCAAAGACTTAAATGAAAAGAAACACCGAAGAGGTAAAGGTGATCATGTATCACATAAATGAAGTACAAGCAACGGAGCAAATAGTAACTCACCAACGGATTTAGTACAATCCTCATGCTAGGCTGAACGTATTTCCATAGAACTTGAAGAATTGATGATAGCTTCTGCCCAAATGGACTTAAAGGATCAATAACCGCATCGATATGAATACTAGCATTTTCATTGTTCAAAACAATGGCACTGTAAAGAATAAAGAAAAAATAAGTGTAAGATATAAAAGAACATCAAAATCACATAAACTATAGACCTATCCGTGAGAATCAACTCAATAACAATGATCTTCTCTTAATCATGATAGTTGATACATAAATTTCAAAAGCTTTACTTTTGTACATAACAGAAACTAACATAAAAAGCAGATAACAACACAAGAAATCTACAAAAGATGCCTCATTCGATTTTAGTTTTCACTAAATCCTACAAACTACAATCAACTGCCTACTTTGAAGGGTTTGGCTTGTTTATTCATAATTAAATGATTTTGCACACAACACCATAAAATGTATTATTTATATACACCCAAGTATCCAGGAGAATTGTCACTAGTGAACATGCCAGTGCTTTTCTATTAAATATTAGATATCTATCTATGATATCGAAACTGTTTACAAGGTATAGTGAAACTGAATGATAATAAGCCATATAGTTGTAATTCCACATATATACATCGACTCAAAGAACCAATTATCTGTTCACCTATACTGTGCATTCAAAATGTCAAAGCGTGCACTTTCAGAACTTCGATCCCGCATAGCCATGGAAGATGACACAAGCATGATAGTATCACTAATGAATTTGCTGCACAAATCATTTTATAAAATCACCATTAGTCTTTCCATGAATAAAAGAGACTACGGCCAACAAATAAGATCAACATCAATTCAAGAAAGAAAATTCTAGTGAAGAAAAAATATCACCAAAAAATAGCCACCAATCCCATGTTCAAAAATGAAAGTAGTGGTGTTGATAGAACTCATGGTGGCTTGAGTTTACAGAAATATTTCTGGACAAATTGATCAGTAAAATTTGCAACATGAAAGCAGTTATTAATGAATTAACACATAATACGGTGAATACAGGTGCTCATCAGACAGCCTAGTCCAGATTAACAGAAAGATGGATCTTCCAAATATGGACAGTTCATTTTACCCTAATGTACTTGCACCAGAGGATGGATCTTCCAAATATATAGAAGTCAAAGAAAACAGGGAAATTTAAGCTGTTGTAGTCAGCAGTGCACATTGTACAGCTATAGAAAATAAGTGTTAAAACTAACAAACCTTGTTAGGATGTCGGGATCCATATCCTGCCACTTCACTTCTTCAATAATTTCCACAATGTGCCTTATTCTCTGGGCAAACTCTAGGGACTCTAGAAGACGTAAATCATGGCTTAAGAATGTGCCCCCGTCATTTACAAGTGTCACCTATCGGATAATGATTTCATTAATAAAGTCATAACTGCCAAGATTAGGGAACTTATTGCAAAGATAATCATTTAAAAATACTAAATCTCTAGACTATGTTCAAATTCAAATAAATAAAGAAACAATGACCAACAGAACGGATTGTTATGCAAACAGAAAATGAAAAGTTGGTCCAACAAACCAATCTTATTTAGTTAAAAGAGTTCAAATAACATTTAATATGACTTCCAACTAAGTAAAATGTCTACAAAGAAGACTCACCCTTCCATTAGTAATGACTGCATTAACACCAGTTTCAATGCCAAGCTGCCTATAAAAAAATTGGGATACCTGGAAACCATCATAAACAGCTATCATAAGAACATTCTCACAATAGATAACCACGGTTTGATCACAGAGAGATTTCATATAACTATTTGTAAGGACCTTTAGCAAGCCAGTTTTTATCAGGACAGTAGACATCTAGTGAAAGTAGTAAACTTACATGTAAAGATAAAAAAAGCCAAAGCATACAGATAAACGCATACCTTATTCATATATTTTCTCAATTTGTCATCAGAGAATTCAGATAGAGCAAGTCTGTAGGCCTTTGATGACAATCCATTAGCCTCAGCCAATTCACAGACTTTATCTATAAATGCTTGAGTGCTCTCAGCACCCTTAGATGATGGAAGCAAATAATTATGATCATAGAATGAGCACATCTGATCCAGGAAATCTAACACCTTTTTCTTATGGCTGCATAATAAGTCAATGAAAATTTAACATGTGTTATGCATTCATTGACAGAAACCCATTAAGCTTTGATAAGAATACAAACCTATACAAGGATGCAGTGATTTCAAACACCTTCACAAAAAGATGCCTAGAGACATCAGCATCATGATTGACACTAAAAAGCACACCTACTCGAGCACGATTGGACACTTCTATCTGAATTAAGAGTAAGTATAATAAATACAAAACATTAAGCAACATAATAATTATGATAATAGTGATGAACATGTTTAGGGTGAAATGATGACAGCAAAACACATAATACAAATTTGAAGAATTCAAGTGAGATTAGTATCAAGGTTACAACCAGATAGTGCAAGCCTTCACGAAGCAGCTTCATCCCTTTCTTTGATGCAACATTCACAGCTAGAAGATGGGTCACAGGCTTCAAATCATCCATAGCTGGGTGCAATCAAAATAAACCATGTGTTATAACTAATAATTAACTGAGGAAAATTGGACGTGTGAACTAATATTTTCAACCAAAAAACAGCTTACTTTCGGGAGAATGCAAATAGTTAATATCATTTAAGACACCTTCCCCTCCAAAAACAGAAGTAGACAGAGAAATGAACCTTGGCTTTCCACCAGCAATAATCTAGAAAACCACACTACATGTTAAACAATTGAGATATATAAATATTCTAAATTTTGGATTAAAAATTGTAAAATGATTCACCTGTGGATTATAGCGAGTCGTACCACTTTCTGACAGAAACTTATCAAGAACATCTGTTCGCGAATTTATATGCCCATAGTATACTTGCTCCTGTATTCTGGGCAGCTCATCATTCATGGAATTTATAAGAGACTCCTGATCAATGCAAACCAAAACAAATCATGGTTTACAACATCTAGGAAAACAGAGTACATAAAAAATTTATGTGAGACAGTAGCTTAATAAACTGATTAGAGACACAGATATTATAAAATGGATAAAACTGAAGTTGCCAGGTAAAATTTAAAATCAAATTGCAAGTGCAAGAATGATAAAGTTTGATATGTTAGGTATATTGCATGTTGAGATTGTGCCTTCTAAGCTCACTCTGTGAATTCACATACCCTGTAATGAGAGGTGCAAAGATTACTGAGTATAACTATAGGCGCTAATGGTCAGGGAATTCAAAATGATTAAATATATCCGAGATGAAGGGCCCCTTTGATTACAATTTTGTATTTTTGGTTTTTAGTTTTCTCTTTTTTGTGCTTCAGATATGAGGAAGGTATATGGAGGAAATGAAGGATGAAGAAGGGTGATGAAAGGGAGGGAAAGAAATAAAGAACGAGTGAATATACATCTTGAAAGTGAAAAAAAACATCAATAGTTTTGGTTTTTAGTTTCATTTTGTGTGCCTTTCCCTATACATTTCTTCCAACATCTCTCCCACCATCCTTCCTCCACTCTTTTATATCCCTCATTTCTCCCATGTATTTCCTTTCTATCTCTAACACAAAAACAAAACTAAAAATGAAATGGGTATCAAACGGACCCTTACATAATTAATCAGAAAGTCAGATAGCATAAAGTTGAACAATATTGACACATTGACTGCTTCAGTTTTAGGAACTTCAGGCTGTCAACTGCAATTGATTCTGAATGGTGGAAATACTAAATATATAACTGCTGATAGGTCATCCCTCCTGGGACCCCATTAGTGAGACCAAGATGAGGTAACGAGTATTCTACTTAATTCTTAGATAAGTAGAATTATTATTGTGAAGATTTATCTAAAGATCTCAAACAACACCTCATTCGAGTCCAACACAAGCCCATTCATCAACAAGCAACACTGCAGCTTCGCCAAACCCAGCTTAAAGACAAACATGGAGCTTTCTTGAGAAAGTTCCTTGAAAGTTTGCTCCTTCTCCAGTTTTAGCAGTAAATCTTGAGGTGGAGATTTTGCCTTGGGCCTACAAAAGGAGAATGAGCACATAATTTAGATCACTCATAAATATAATAAGGTAAATGTATATTTGTTTGCAATCCTCATTAACATACAAGTATTGATATCACCATAAAATTTATGAAACACTTACAATACAGTTTCTACAAATGCTCCTTCCACGTGGTGCATTTCAAGAGCATCATCAGCAGAATCTTCAGAATCAATCCGCAATTTGTTTATCTGACATGTCCAGAATCAAACAGAATAACATTGTTTAGGCATAAGAATTATAAACTATTATTTCCCACCGCACTGTCTTACAAGTCATAGATAGCATCAACAAATGTCACTGCACATTGAGAAGTAACGTTACACAAGAGGATGACTGGAAAATACAGAGACAACTTGAAATCATTTAAATTACAAGAGAAAGCAACAAAAAGGTAAAGGGTTTTCATTTGGCACTTGTACTTATCTCAGTTGCCTCACTGAATGAGTTCAACATGAGGCCCATTTATTTTCAGCCAATGCTACAAGCATACAAAAATGGAAAATTATTATTCAGTAGTATAAAGAATTTCACTGTGTTCAAGTACAGGATACAATGTGTCCCCTTTTTCTAAGGATGTAGCTCCCCTATATGCTACAATGGATAAAGTAAGTCTAGTTCTTATAATTAATCTTAAAAACAAAAAGAAATAAGAAGCAGAGAAAAAAAAATAACATACAAATACAGATTTTCAACGTGCTTAACAAGAAACAGGTCAGGTGCTTTAGAATAGTCAATTAAGCAGCAAAGGCATATAATTAGGGACACTTAACTACTTAAGCAAACTTAGCACACAGAACAAACACAAAGTAATGCAATAAAACAATATTGCGACATCACTACAACAGAAAAGCTACAGAAAAGTAGATCAAAAGCAACCATGGTCAAAAAATAGGCTGATCATTGAGGAACATGCAGTCAGCAGAGGGGTGAGTTATGGGATAAAGTCTGTTTATGGTCATCACTATAGCATCTGTTTCTCAGACTTTAGAGATTTATCATTTTCAGATATATGGCTTAACTGCAAAGCCGCTATTAGTTAAATTTGTGGAGTTTCATGGAGGTTTTAAGTTCCCCACTCAGTGAGAAAAGGCTTTGTTGTTGTTGCATAGAGGTTTTAAGTTCAGGATGATCACATTCATTATCCGGTTGCTGTTTATGTTTTACTTTGTGGACAGCTTGTCCGCTCTTGCATTTTAATTGGTTTAAGCGAAAAGCTTTCGTCTATTTTTTTAAATAATAATAATATTATATTGTGATTGCAAAATCTTTCTAAGACCAACTCCAATGGTGGGCTAAAAGCCAAATTACCCCCCAAAATTTCCCCCCCAAACGCACTCCAACCCAAGGGGAAATTTTGAGCTAAATGCTAAACCAATGCCAAATTCCCCCCGAAATTTAGCCCAGAAATCGGGGTGGACTCTACCCAATATTTATCGGAATTCAAATTTTTTTAGATTAAAATGTTCATAAAATTAATTTACGATAGTCTACATTTTTTTTTTTTTTTAAATTTAATTTAACAAAAAAAATAGCCTAAATTCATTCTTTAATAATCCCGGGCTAAAATTTTAGGGTAGAATGGTTGGAGTAGAAAAGCTGTTTTTGGGCTAAAAGCTAAATTTTTCGGGCTAAAAAATTTGACTTTTAGCCCAACCATTGGAGATGGTCTAATGGGATTTCTATTGATAAATATGAATAAATATTTGACAGAAGCATGGGATCACACTTACGTTGCTTAAAAACTGGAAAGCTGTTTGAATTCCATGATTCTCCTTTATATAAATGAAGAGACGTATAATCTGCAAAGAAAAAACATTTTCAAGAATTGCTGCTGTAAGACATGAACAATATTTTGTATATGAGTTGAACGCAGAGACATATAGAAGCTGGTTAGTTAAGGAACAGTTTTAATTAAATAGCCACAAAAGAATAACGAAATACGAAAGGCTGGAGAAGAAATTACCAAGCTGGACATATCCTCCCCAATTTCATGGTCATATTCACTGCCACTAGCTTCAATATGATTGATGAACTTCGAAGAATATAATACAATTCCAAATCTCATAGGAAAATTATTCTCGTACAAAGACAAAATCATGTCAATGGACTGCAAGATTTTAACAGTAAAAACATCAGTACACATAACAAGAAAATTAACACGAAGCAAGAATATTACATATCACTTGGTAAGGAGACATAAAACTTACCTGAAGACCACAAACAGTTGATGGATCAATAACAGAAACTGCATGGAAAAGGTTTTTCCGGATATAACGTATCTGACCGGGGAAGACTGGCATCAAAATCTACACAAAATAAATTGTAGGAATCATATTCCAGAAAATCATGGACATTTGATGCCATCCAAAACTGAGAGAAAAAAGCTGAAAGAAGTGATATATCCACCTCATTTAGATCATTCCTCCATCGCCTATACATAGCATCTTCTTCTATGTTATTTAGATATTGAACATGTTTTGAACGAAAATCTACACGGAGCATATTAGATTCTGGAGGAGGCAGACTTGCAAGGAGTTTCCGTACAGTGCTATGAGGAATCTGTGATAATTGATAGTAAGAATAAAGCCAGCCAACTTAAATGCATTGAATAACACTGTTCAAGGCTACTACATATCAATGTTGAAAGTAAGCTTAAAGAGCTAGGCCAGGAGCTTAGTAACTAAAAGTCAGATATGCAATGACCTTAGACCAAGATCAACCTAGCCCAACTCCTAATCCATATTCTAAGCTGGAATTCACCCATAAAGGATGACCATCTGATATCTCACCCGGGACCATGGTAAACATTTTTAAGCATAAAAATAGAAATGAGTGGCATACCAAACCAAGGATTCGTGTACTCTATTCAAAGGTATTCAACTGACTGACCAAAGAAGATTAATGATAGTGTCAGGTCATATGCTTAAATAAGGTCACCTGTGAATGAAATTCTAATCTAAAAGTTGCTCTTCGCAACCAAAAAAATTGCTTCTGAAAGACAAGTAATTTATAAAGAAAAACAAAAACAGAGAGGGAATGGGGTCAAAATACACATATTTAAACTCTATAACATTGGGTGAATAAAATTCAAGGTTAGCATTTCAATTGATGGAGTGAACAGTCCTTTACTAACTTGGCCACATATTAGCCCATCATGTACACTCTTCCAGCTAATCATAGCTAAAGATTGAATGCCTACCTTCAACTTTGAAAAATGATCAGCCAATGATAAATCTTGATGAACCAAGTCAAGCAACCTATGAGAATATCAAAGAAATGCAATGTCAGAGGTTGAGCAGATAAGCATTAAACTAAACACTTAACAGATACAAAAATGAAAGAATAAAAATATACATTTTAAGTCATGTTCACATGGGAAAAAATTTCTAAGAAATATAGAAATCTAACAGAGATTCTTCTAATTTCATGTGTCCTAAGGTGTATATCTGTAATTAACCGCCAAATAGAAAGTGCTTCACGACATAAAATTAAACTGTAATGTATAAGATCGAAAGAAAGCCTGTACTTTTCCGCCTCAGCTACACATTTATCAAGCTAAAAGAAGTCTAAAGATTTAAATTGGTAATAACAAACAACTACATGCATCACTACCGGGTGATACTATAAACAGTGATAATTGTGCAAGTTCTTTGGTGTGAAAAGATGAAAAGAACTTCAGTAAGAGCAAAAGCATTACAGATAAAGGTCAATATCTTCAATATTGAGTAAAGCACCATTCAGAGCCATTAAGGACTTGCCAGGTGGGATCATTTTCTGGTTTGCACTTATTTCATCTTTAACTGAATCATTGAGCTGCAAAGGAAATGCTCAGTAAATCGATGACAATAGCAAAAAAAAAAAAATTATATATATTTTGAAATATTTTAAAAATGAGACAATACTTTAACATTCGAACCAAACTCAAAATGTGCAAACAAATTTTTTACCTTCATGCGAGATAAGGAAGAGACAATGCTCGGAAAATTTTGATTAATTTCCTGCATTGCTTGCAAAGGATCAGAGGCTTGAACTATCCTCTGTGCAGTTTGATGTCCTAAATCTGTTGAACAGAAAACCTTTAGTATACTGTAGTTCATCAAAATCAGGAGAAAAGCCTTAACGTGCAGATACCTTTTAGTTCCCAAACATCAAGTGTATCAGATATTGTTGATGACAAAAGATAATCCCTGAATGTCATTATCTCTGAAGTGAGTTCAGGTTTGCGTTCCTGCAAAGTAGATGGAGAAAAATAATGAGATCCAGAATTCAAAATTACTCATTATCCACAAACTGCAATAACTCCATCATTATCACAACTGACATTGTTAATAATAGCATCAGATCATGGCAAGAGAGTCTTTGTGAACCTTTGTTTTTAAAGATACCTACCTTCTAACATCTGAATTCATCTTTAATCACAGAATTAATCATCTTTCATAAATTCTGCCAACCACATAATTTATTTCTACAAAAACAAAAATCATGTGAGGTCCACTTTCTTCTCTCAAGTTATCAATCAAACTTTTTCAAAAGGGCTTCACAATTCTTGGAATAAGATTAGTTCAAATGTTTTCCACATATTTGGGTGATTTGTTAGTCATACCCTGAATATAAGCACCACAGGAAAAAAATACAAAACTGGATTCCTGTTATTTCAGCAATGATACCAACACAAGACCACAAGCTTTAATGCGTCCGCTACTTTCTTTTGTTTAACATTAGTTGGGTCCAGTAAACCTATGCATTCTTGTAAAAGTGTCCATTCTTTTATTTTAAGCTTTCCAGTGAAAGCCAAAGAGAGTAAAAGTGTCCATGGTTAAAACTCTGAATCTTATATTTTTAAGAACAAAAATTATTGTAATTTGTGCTATTTGTTGGTGTAAAAGGTTGGCTCAATACAAGCCAAGATGGATGTGAAGAGAGTCCCACATCGGAGAAGTATAATCTAAGGTTTAAATATAGGTGTTCCACTTCTAATTGCACCTGAGGTCCATTGGGCTTGA
The DNA here is from genome assembly GCF_963583255.1 of Pyrus communis. Lineage (NCBI taxonomy): Eukaryota > Viridiplantae > Streptophyta > Magnoliopsida > Rosales > Rosaceae > Pyrus > Pyrus communis. The sequence goes on from NC_084817.1 coordinate 23,184,876, forward strand.
TACCGCCCGGGGGATTGGGCCTAGGTCGTAAGTGGAGACAATATCGGTGCATGGCAGCCTTAGTAGTGAACACTTATGGGGCCTGTGACTCAACATTAATATATAAAGGATAACAAACCAGAATTTTGGAGAATATAAACCCTCTGACTTCTTGGCTGAGATCTTCAATCCTAGGATCTTCTAGCATGACACCTGCAACCCGGTACTAATGAGAAATATTTTAACCCAAAAAAAATCCTAAGAACAATTAAGCATGAGTACATGCACAAAACATATTTTTGTTTCCTGAAATTAACAAAATAGCAGAAAAACATGGAGATGTGAGGGAAAAAAGGAAATATTCAAAATACTGTCCAATACATATTTCACGATAATTGCAACTTTCCAACCTAACCGAACTTTTTAAAGAGAGTCAAGATATTTTTAGAAGAAGAGTAAAGACAGTCGAGTATATTCAAGTTGTGTTGAGCGATAAGCATGCAGACTAATACTCAAGATATTGTGTGCATGTGGAAGCAGCTAATCCGAATCTCTCTTAAGTTGGTCAGCAGAATGACTTAGGTACCCGTTCATGCATGTTTAGGAGGCTAAGCAGCTTTACAAAATTTCTTAATCTCTGGTAATTATTGGCGTTACTTGTTTGAAGTAGTTGAAAGCTTTTATATTTTTTGTAAATAAGTGATCTTGAAAAAAAAAATGGTTATATGCAACTCACTCAAGTGGAATCCAATTGCACTCTCGTAGTTTATGGAAGAGTGTAGCAATGCTTTTTAAGTGCAAATGTATCAGTGGTTTCAAAACTGAGTGGAAAACACGATTCTATCTCAAAACGGTTGATTCGTATACATTTTATTCACTCATTCCATCGCAATCTCGTTTCTTGTTAAAGACTGCATGTCTGAGATTATCAGGTTTACTAAGGTTTTCGAAACATATATAAAATTTTCAAGACTTGGGATAGTGTATGCCTTGCACATTTTGAGATTTACAAAGTTTTCAATTTAATTATCATCACACATCTTTCATATATACTAATATTAATCAAGGAACAGTTCAATGCCTATATTTTTGCATTCAAACGACCTTAAGATCTTGGGACATGCCTCAAGAGCTTGAGAAGACAAGTCAACAGAAATTTCTAAGGGCAACAGCTAGATTCAATTATTCTAACCTTTCTTTATAGCACTATCATCCATAGCCTTATATTCCATATTCTTCAAAGCAAGTTCCACTCCATAGGCTCCTAAGTTTAACGAATCTCTTGTACCAACAGCACCACAACGGTCAATCTCCGCATCACAGCCAGAAGGTAATACTTGTCTAACGACGTACTTAACTTTTCCCTGTAAGTTATTGGGCCAATCTTTTAGAAAGATTTTGTATATAGTAAATACAAGCACACACAAAGGAGTTATCAAGCAAACAAAGATATGTATTATGTGCATAAAACTATGCATGCAACACTCACCTTTCTTACATATGCATCAATATTCAATACATATAAATAAATTGTACAACATGATGTATTAACCTCTTTTGCAGCTTCAACCAGGGTGAGATGGAATGCCCTAAAACAATCAGTTCCAAGAGCTCCATAAAGAACAGCAACTGGACTTCCAACACTTGAATCAAAATGGATGTGATCAAATTCGAAAAGTTCAGGCTGCTGAAATGAATCTCCAGAACTGCAAACCAAGAAAAATAAAGTAAGGAACTGTGCCCAAATGGCAACTCTTACTAGAGATAGAGAACAAGGCAAAATGAAAGAGTGTTCTCACGAATCTCTTGGACTTTGAAGCCAAATTTTCAAGTCTGCTGGATCAAGTAACAGTGCACCTCCAGTATCCACCCAACAACATTTCCCATTAGGGCTTTTCGGGTTTCTACCAACGTTCAAGGGATCTGACCTTTTACTTTCCACATGTTCATTTGTTTCAGAAATTCCACTGTCATTGCTTGAATTAGTTTCATCAACCGGAGGAAAAGAAGACAGAGACTCTGCAGCTAATTGCCGATAAAGAACCAATCTTGGAGATGTAGATCTCATCATAAGAGAGAATTCAAACAAAGATGCCAATGGTTCGTTCAAAATAGAGAGTCCGTGCTTTACAAAATTTTTTAGGCAGCCTTTAGCAGTATAAGATTCAGCATCATCCTTCTCACTATTATGCCAGGCATCAATGAAGTCCCAAAAATGGTCTTTTTGTTCTTTAGATAGTAATTCACTGCATTAGAAAACAGGAAGCTAATAATAGCTTAGGAAAGGCACATTAAATGAAATAAACTATATTTACAAAAAGCAGATGAAATAATTTGCTGATTCCAATCGAGAATTCGAACTCCAATTTTAACTTACCTAAAGAATAATCATCTCATTGACATGATTCTGCTCTAACCATCATATAATCACAATACTAATAACATATGCTACTTTTTTTTCTTTTCATTTTTTAACACGAAACAAAAAAAATAAAACAAGGAGACAAGATAGAGGCCTTCCAATTTGATCCAATGACAGAAACAGAGGATCTCTCCATTTTCCAAAACCCCTAAAAAGCACTCCACCTCCTCAGCCCTAACATTCTCAAAATTCTTCATATTCCTTTCTTCCCATAGCACCTAGAAAATTAGCATCACAGCACTTCTCCCAAGCACTATCCTTTTCTTTCCACCGAAAAACTTCAGAACATTCAAACGAAGCAAATCACTTGTGCATCAGAGTTCCAAGACAATTAGTTCTCTAAACTCAAAAACCACCTTCTGTTATCTAAGACTTTCCAGAGGAAGCTCATTCACGTGCTTACTTTAAGTTTATTCTTACATAAAGGTACATTCAAGATGATCATCCCCTTCAAGATACAGTAGCTCATTCTGTTTACTCGTGAAGTAAATAGCAGAGCCCCAATGCTCGTTATCACTGAAAGGAATCATTTTTTTGGTCATATTTAGGGAAAAAGACAAACAATCCCGGAATAATGTCACAACCGCTACCATCTAAACCACATCAAATTAAAGAATTATTTCATTTCTATTTATACTATAACGAATTCAAAAAGTGTTCAAATTATTTTAAAATTGATTATCTCCAATTAAAAAAGTTTGAATCTTTCACAGTACTCCCACATTTCTCTTCCGAAAGAAATCCACTCGGTTCTTATTTCTCTTCCTACAAAATTTTTACAATGGTGGGATTATATCCCTCATCTCATTGCCCCATTCCATGGCGCTGCCAAAACGCATTCCTACTCAACCATCATCTTCCTAATTCATAAAAGCATCCGCTTCGCAGTAGCATAAAACAATAACGGATTCGACATTACCAACAACTCCATGGTTCAAACTTAACCAACACAATAAATTCCAAAAGTTATCAAGACATAAAATTTGGAAGGAAACCAGCGTACCCGGCTTCCAGGAGCAATGGAGTACCCGACCACTTGGCCCGAACCGCAGCTTGAACATTCTTAGGCCTCCGATTCTGAGCCGAAACCAAACCGATTCCTGACGCTCCCAAACACACCAAGACGATCACAGCACAAAACGCAGATTTATAACGGGTCCCCATTTGCAGTTTCCGAACGAAACAGAACCGGTTCGGATCCTTCAGAAGCATACGGGTCCGGATAGATCCACCATCCACAGAGCCAGAAAACGAAGCTCGTCTGGGATTTTTTAGGATTTTCGGCTAAGGAGGGAGAGCGTAGACTGAACGAGAAGACGACTCTGTTGTGAGTACGGAGGACAGGAGACTGTACTATCGGGGGTGTATTGGTCTTTTTGTGAGATGTGCAAGGGTGTTTTAGTAAATTCAGTATTGGTCGACATGTAATAGTATGATATGACAATAATGACGTGTTGTTTTGTGATTGCATAACGTCTTGATTCCGAACTATAGATTTTTCGAATTCTTCGAAACACGATGGGTTATATTATATGTTATTATACAAGTTGAGAAAAAAAATATTCAAGTGTTCCTTAATTTGTATAACAATATACGGTGCATGTGCTCATGCCCTAGCCATACTAAAAAATAAACACCATGCAATCATAAATTTTTTGTTGTTATTCAATATACCTGACACGATTAAGGCCTGGTTTGGTACTGAGGTGATTCTGAAAAAAACTGGTATCAAAAAAAGCTGGGAGCTGTTTTTGTGTTTAGTAAACATTCAGCTTCAGCTTTTTTTTACAGTTTTGGGTGAAAAAAAGTCAAAAACAAGAAGCTGCAAAACTCAGCTTTGAAATTTTGGTTTTTTTCACATCTATTTTATATAAAAGCTTACAAAACATTATAATACTGCTTTTTTTTTCAAAAGCACTTTTACAAAAAAGTTTACCAAACACTCTGCTGCTTTATTTCACAGCTGTTTATTCTCACAGCACAGCAGAAGCAGCTTTTTTTCAAAGCACAGCAATACCAAACCAGCCCTAAGTATGGTGAACGAATACAAGGCGTTAGTTATACTTAGCCCTAAGTATGGTGAACGAAAACAAGCCGTTAGTTATACTTATCTTGTCTTTAGAGATACAAGTTGGAATTATGTTTCTAATTTTTCAACCAGATCAGCTGATGCCAGCATCGCCACTAAGAAAACGCATTTCCTTGTGAGCATTTACAATTGCCTTTAATTGTCATTAGACTAGTGTGATTAGTTACCATATAAATTTTGAAATTTGAATTTATTCAAATGGCAATCCAGTTAAAGAAGAGAAAATTGAGTGCAACGATGTATAATAGTATGACTCGAGATATGTCCAATATTGTGTTCTAGTATTGAAATGAAAGTACATCCTATATTGTGAATAGGTTTTTTTTGGGTCAACTAATAATATGAGTATGAATAGGTTAATAACATAAACATCATATGATACGAAAATTATATTTACGGTCCATGCATTATAGTAAATATTTCATTCTATCAAGGCTGATTAAAATATCGAAATTGAAATTGTATTTTAGAATTTACTTGATTGATGACATTGAGGAGGCCTTTGAACTTGGTTGTAGAAGATCATTCTCCAAATCCGTAGCGCAATGTCAGGAGCGCGTGGATAACGTGTATAGGTCTATTTTAATGAAGGGAGAGAAGAGGGCCCGACACAAGTATAGAGAGAGAGGAAGAAGAAAAAAAAAGAGAGTTGGGGACTTTCTGTGGTGGTCTTTCTCATCACTAGTCCCTTTGTTTATATGTAAATGGAAAGGGATCCTCTTCGGATCCATTGCCACCTAATTCACCTAGTATGGGATCCGGATTGTTAAAATTTGATCCAACGGTTACAAATAGGGAGCCCCTTTAAAAGCGATAATAACTGTAGCCGTTTGATCAAATTTCAACGCCCTGAATCCCGAACTAGGTGGATTAGATGGAAACGGATCCAGAGAGGATCCCTTTCCTATGTAAATATAGTAGGCTTACTTGACCTACAAATAATAAAATAGTTAATAGGGAAGATCTAAAAGATAATCCTAAACACAACATACTAGAATTTACACAATCACATTCCTAATTAAATTAAAACTGCAACATTTCATTTTTATTTTTTCTCCTCACTTTTTTTTTATTAGTTATTTTCAACTTCTCGAACAACGACCTCACATTACATGGACATTAATCATAGTATGCGTGAGACAATTTTTTTATACTATATTTTATAAACCACATTATGTAACGATTAATTGTTGGATTCATTATGTGATAACTGCAAAACTTAATTTAAATAAATAATCACTCTAGCATCACCTAATTATTATTGTGAATGAGAGATGCTCTACTTTTGGCCACATAATCTTTTGGGTATTTATTACCTTTCAAATTCATGATAGATACTTAACAAGAGAACCGTGTATGTAACATCCACCTAATTTTTGGCATTATTGTTCATCCACCAAACAAAAACCTATATTGTTGGCAAGTTATTGTTCATTCCAACATAATAAACCCTTAAAAATAGAAAATTTCATTTCAATTCCTAAATAAGATTGCTTGTTCAATAATACCGTATGTAAGATTAAAAACTAAAAATAGTCCTTCATGTCAGATTATAGTATTCACGTCACATTTAATCAGTTTTTTAATAAATTTATTGCATTTTTAGTTTCCCTATTTACCCTTATTACTCTCTTAAAACCAATTAGAGAAACAAATATATAATTAATATTTCAAGAATGCTTAATTAACTAGATCCAAATTTAACATGTTCGTTATAACAATAACATTACCATAAACCTCCATGTGTTATTCCAATCAAAGAATCCAGAAAACTTAGAAAGCATGATCAAACAAAAAAAGCCAGAAAACTTAGAAACCAAAAATCTCGTTGTATTCGAAAGAAAGAAGAAAAAGGGGCTTTTAGATGCCAAATGGACGGTGAATCCAGAGATAAAAAAAAAGGAAAAAAAAATACAAATAGAGAAAATAGAATGTGAAATCACAACCTAATTGATCGTACCGAATTAATTGGACATACACTATATATACATAACTGACAGTACCGAATGGATATGACCTAATTGACAGTACCTAAATGATTTTGGTGCATTCATATAGGTACTATGATTTAGGTGCATTCGTATAGGTACCATGGTTTAAGTGGTACTATGATTTATGTGCATTCGACTAGTTTCTATGATTTAAGCACATTAGGACATGGTTTAAGTGCATTCGATTATGTATAATATATGATTTGGCTATTTTTATTTCCTCTATGCTTTGAATGGTGATAATTAATAATTTGAATTAGGTATTTGTTAATTCTTGTAACGTATCACTAATATTTTTTTGAATTATGTTTATCGTTTTAGAAAGTCAGACAATAATCAATACCAAAAAATATGGAGCAAGTTAAAATCAAATATTTAATAGGGGCATTATAGGAACAAAAAAACGCATTAAATATTTAAAAACAAGAAAATATGAATTTTAATATTTATGCTGACATGGAAATTTAGTCAAGGGACTATAATGAATATATAATCTAACATAAGGTTTTAATTGAATTTCAATCTTTATCGAGGATTAAAATGGAGAAAATTGTTCAAACACCCACACACACACAATCCCACCCCCACCCCACCAAAAAAAAAGGCTCATAGTTGGCATTATTATTCAGATGTGACTTCAATACTACGAATATTTTAGCAGTTAAATTCGATTTTAACGTAAAACTAGAGAAGCAGCTAAGAAACGTGATTTCGATCGTGAATTGTGAATAGTGATTTCAGCAGTGAATAGTGTTTTGGAGTCAGAATGGTAGGGAACGACAAGACGAGCAATACTTAATGATTTTTCCCATGATGTAATTGGCCACCATTCTGAAAAGACACGACAAGACGAGCAATACTCATTGGCTTTGCCCATGATGTAAGGTGGTTCTCGGCTTTTTGGAGTCGTTTAAAGGGTTGAAACTTGAAATTACAGTTTTATGCTTTTAAGGATAATTTCGGTATTTTGTAATTTTCGATTTTCTTTCGTTTTTGCAATTATTGAAGAAATATTCTTGGGCGGCGACGTACCCCACGTCCACTTGAGGTGTTATCACAATCCATGATGAATCATCTTCGGGTGCCAGAAACTTGTTCCCATCACACACAAACATGCATATGATCATTGTATAATGTGTAAGTTTAGATTTCAAACTCAAATAAAAAAGGAAGGGGAGTGAGTTAGTTAGTTGATAGCTGACACGACACTTCATTTTTCACTTCGTTCCTTATGATAGTAAATTATAAATGAAAAACCTGGTACAAAATTAAACGCAGAGATTTATACAGTCGATTCTATTTATGAGATAAAATTTTGTTGTTGTTCTGCTCCGGGGCCACTACTTCTGCTTGTGGTTTGATTGAAAGGACCACCACCTACTATCCAATCTCCCACATCCACAATAATCAGATCATATTCAGATGCCACTACTTTCTCCAATATTCTTCCATTTACTCATCGCGTCCCACGCCTTCCAGAATCACTCCATCCGGAACACGGTCCACCCCCACTTCCCCTCTGCTGTAAAATCAACTCATGTTTTGGAGTTGAACGTGAGAGTTTTAGGTACATATATTAATGGAGTTTTGGAAGTTTAGTCCCCACAAGAATCTTGATCATCGGTTTCAGCAACCAGTAGCAGCTGCAGAAGCTGCCTCTTACAACATGAAGAAGGTCTGCAGCTGGAATAATCATACGCATAAGCAGCACCAGCAGCAGCTGCAGCAGCATAAAAATAGTCATGAAAAAGTGAACCCTTCGTCGTCGTCGTCTTCGTCGGAGCTTGATTTAAGAAACATTTCAAAGCTTATCCTTCCTCCCTTGGGTGCTTCGAGTTACAACCAAACTCCTATCCAGTCAAATGGATGGATCGTCTCGCCCATGGATTCAAGATACAGGTAGCTTGTCTTTTCTTTCTGTTTTTTCTTTTTCTTTTTTTCCGCTTTTTCTGGTTTTTTTGGTCGGCTGAAATATGAAGCATGGGTTCGTCAATTTGGTTACGAATCGCACTCCGGTACTGTTACAAAATAATCGGTTTTCAAGTATCTAATCAATTGTTTTGTAAAACTTAGTGTACTAGACCGTATTCATTTATATTAAAAAATCTCTCCTAAACAACAAGATCAAGTAATATTTTACTTAACAAAAATGTTACTCTTACTATATTGTACTTGGATCATCATTTATATCATCTTTTTAATACAAATTTTTCTGAACAATAGTCAACTGTTTAGCATCCAAGCAGTGCCTACGCGGCATTAGACAAGAATTTTTATAGATGAATGAAGAAAATAAAATAAATAAGTGCATGTGTTTATGTACGCATGTATGTTTTTCGAAAAAACAATAGCGATTTATCCATGAATGAACGAGAACGGTTACAAAAGTTGTCACGTAGTTGCATTTTTTAGTGGCCAATTTATGAATGCAGGTGTTGGGAAACATTCATGGTGGTTCTGGTGGCATACTCGGCGTGGGTTTACCCTTTTGAGGTTGCATTTCTTAACACGTCCAAAAGCAGGCCACTCTACATTGCAGACAACGTCGTCGATCTATTTTTTGCCGCAGACATTATCTTGACATTCTTCGTCGCATATGTTGATCCAAGAACGCAGTTACTTGTTCATGAATCTAAAAAAATCGCCATGAGGTTGGTTAATTAATTCATTGGTTGGCTTCTAATTTCATCATTAGTTAATTAAATCCAATAATATATAGTGATGAATTAGAGCATTTTTCAATATTCAGCACAAGTAATAATACAGACTAGAATCCTCACTTTATTTAAAGGGAAAAGGAAAAAAGAAAAGTTGAGAAGGACAGTCTGATATACCAAGTGATATAAACAATTGGTTGATATTTTGTTTTTAAGTTTTCAACTAATTATATTATTATATTTGACACACTAAAAGAATATCTCCATGTTTGCTTCGTTGTATGTTTGAATTTTGAAGAAAGTGATTTTTGCATGACTATTTTTTTCCCTACATAGCTATGTTTATTTCTGATTTTTAAACTAAATAAATTAAGAAATAGAAAAAAAATAAGGAAAACTAATGAAAATGACTTGAAAACTTTGAGTTTTAATGATAATGACAAAATAAAGAGTAAAGTGAATAGTACCATGATTGACTTTTTAGTATAAAAATATGATTTTTCGTTAAAGTGAACAGTACCATAGACTTTTCGTTAAAATTCCCAAAAAAAAAAATCAAAAGTGTGTAGAAGTAGAGAAAAGTGGCGTGAGAAACGCATTTCCAATTTACGAATATGGTTCCTGCACTACATGGATATGATTCTTCCTTATTTCACGTACTCAAAAATTTATGCTTCCATCATGACTTTGGTGAAACTTGGATTGGAAATTTCAATCTGACTTGAAAAAGTCCGATCGAAAATCGAATATTTCCGAAGAATTGGATGAAAACTGAAATGAAGAATTCCAAAAATTTCAAATTTTCATCTGATTTTATTGAAACCTTTCCAAGCTTATTTTCGTACAAAATTCAGAATATTAATCACTAATTGTATGTATATTGTAATAATACATTAATTAAGATTTAACTACAAATGATATAACAAAAAGATGATCAATTAATTCTTAAAATATATACAGGTACCTTTCGACATGGTTTTTGATGGATTTGGCATCAACACTGCCATTTGAGGCACTTTTTTTAGCACTGGGAAAAAACAAATTGAGTGCCTCTTACTCTCTCTTGGGATTGCTCAGATTCTGGCGACTAAGACGAGCAAAGCAACTCTTCACAAGGTTGGTTTTCTGTACATATATATTTGCCTCTGTATATTATATATTTGTGTAATATATATGCATGGTTTAGGATCGGGGGATACATTTTTACACAAGTTTTGTGAGACCTATTTCGTAACTTTTTTCAACAATCTGAATATGTCTTTATTTTAGGTCTTTACTTAAAGATCATATTTATCAGAAATCATCCAAATCTAAAATCATTGATCATTGGATTAAATGGTAGTCATTTTAGTGTGTAAAACCACTCATTTTCTTTGCTACAGATGAATGTTTTAATGGTTTTAGATTTGTGTAAATTTTTGCAATAATAATTTAAAATATAGACCGTTCGAATTGTTGAAAAAAAATTCTGAGAAAATGTGTCCAAAATGTGTCAAAAAATCCTAAGAAAATGTGTCAAAATGTGTGTTAAAAAGCGTGTCTCCTAATCCTGACCATATATATGTGTGTGTAATTATATATATATATATATATATATATATATATATATATATATATATATATAACCTCATCTTAATTCCAGTAAAAATTTGTGACCGAATCACATGCATCATATATCTTCTTTGGCAGACTAGAGAAGGATATCAGGTTTAGCTATTTTTGGGTCAGATGTGCAAGGCTTTTATCTGTAAGTATTTAGCACTTTTTTTTTTTTCCTCTCAAACCTAATCATTTTTACTTAAAGTTTAATCATTTTTTCAAATGAAAATCGAATGCATCCTACAAGTTTTAACATACATAAGTAATAAAATTTAGAAATACAATTAAACACTATACAATATATTGTATAGGTGTTTTAGTAAGAAAACCACCGCAACAAAGCGTCGTTTGATAATTATTTCATTTTTGTTGTGCGAGAAGAAAAATATATTGGGAAGGGGCCAGGGGAGGGATAAAGAAGGGTAGAGCATGGGGTGGGAGTAGGTCTGACAATTTCTTGTACGACCTGTTAACCCAACATGAAACGACAAAAAAATAACAGGTACTCGGTCAATCCATTAACGAGTCGGGTCGTTATTGGGTTCCCTACTAAGAACCTGTTAATAGTTCGGGCCGTTATCATGTTACATGTTAAAAACTCATTAAGATAACAGGTATGACACATAAACGACACGAACACGACCCTATTTGACAGGTCGAGACATTAGGCATGACAATGTCTTGCATGACGTATTAACCAGACACGAAACGTCACAAATCATTAATAAGTCCGGTCATTATCAGGTGACTTGTTAATAAGGTGTTAAGATAACGAGTTTGGCACAACAAGATCCGCTGAGATAACGGGTATAACACAAACACGACAAACACCCCGTTTGCCAGGTCTAGGTGGGTGAGAGGAGGGAGAGTGAAGGAGAATGTATGAAACAAATTGAATGCTATCTTTTCGGGAAAAAAAAAGAATTTAAAATTGTTTTCAGTTTTTGGTTTTTAATTGCATTTTGTGTTTATACCATCCCATACATTTCCTGTCACCATTATTTCTCCGTTTTTGTTCATCTCTCGTTTATTCCGTATGGTTATCCTCAATCAAACGTAAAATCCGAAAAACTAAAGACGAAATAGTTATAAGACGGATTGCCATTCTACAGGTGACAGTGTTTTCAGTACACTGTGCTGGATGCCTGTACTACCTGCTAGCGGATCGATATCCACACCGAGGGAAGACGTGGATTGGAACTGTGTTTCCAAATTTCAGAGAAACATGCCTCTGGATCCGATACATCTCAGCCCTATACTGGTCTATGACCACCATGAGCACCGTCGGCTACGGCGATCTCCATGCAGTTAACACCGTCGAAATGATCTTCATTATTTTCTACATGCTCTTCAACCTTGGCCTCACTGCTTACTTGATCGGCAACATGACCAACTTGGTTGTTGAAGGCACTCGTCGTACCATGGAATTCGTAAGCAACATTAAAATTAGGTCAACGGTTTCATATTTTGTTACTTAAGATCGTACGTAGTTTACTAATCATTGCAATTCAAAGACAAACTTCATTTTGTCAATCTTTTGAAAGCGCATTTGAGGTAAACTATTGTTCTTATATTGCAACGACTAGTAAACTACGTGCCTAAAACAACGGAAATTACATATCGGTTTGAATGATGCTTAATCAATCAATTCGATTAATTGTTGTGCAGAGAAGTAGCATTGAAGCAGCATCAAGTTTTGTGTGCCGGAATCGGTTGCCTCAACGGCTGAGGGACCAAATATTGGCATATATTTGCTTGAGATTTAAGGCGGAGACCTTGAACCAGCAGCAGATGCTTGAACAGTTTCCCAAATCCATTTGCAAAAGCATATGCCAACATCTGTTTTTACCAATTGTGGAAAAAGTGTATCTTTTCAAAGGTGTCTCAAGGGAAACACTTCTGCATCTGGTAGGGTAAATGTAGGTTTTTTTTAGCCAAAATGGTCCTTAGATTAGCATAATTCTTCACCTTGGTCCATGAGAATTAAAATCGATAAAAGTGGTCTATGAGATTGTCTGCGGTCAATTATTTTGGCACGTTTGTAAAAAATCTCCATTAAATTGAGGGTATATTTGTCAAAATTAACTCCTCCACTTGAACTAGTTTCTTCAATTTAACAAAGATTTTTCATAGAATGACTAAAATGATTGACGGTGTATAATCTCAAGGACTACTTCTATCAATATCAGGAACTAAAGTAAGGGGTTATGCCAATCTCATGGACCATTTGGACTAAAAAGCCGTAACTATATGTATATTGCAATTCTAGAAAAAAGACCAATATTTCTTTTCTTGGACAATAAGAAAACACTTTGCAAAAGGAAAACTGATTAAGTGCTAATAATCTTGCATCCTTCTAACTATGTAAGTGCATCGATGGTTGATCAGGTTGTGAATATGAAGGCAGAGTATACGCCTCCCAGAGAAGATGTTCTGCTGCAAAACGAAGCGCCGGAGGATGTTTACATCATTGTTTCTGGAGAAGTGGAAATAATTGATTGTGAGATGGAGAGAGAACGAGTTGTTGGGACTTTGCAATCTGGAGACATGTTTGGAGAAGTTATTGCATTTTGTGGTAGAGAAGTTGGACCTCAAAGCTTTACGTACCGAACCAAAACACTGTCACAGCTCTTGAGAATAAAAACCACTGCCCTAGTAGAAGCAATGCAGACCAAACCACATGACAAAGAACAAATGGTTAAAAACTTCAACCAGGTTAGTGAGCATATATAATTATATATATATGGTATATAATTATCAAGTAAAATATCTTTCTAGAATAAGAAATGAATTAATGACTAAATGTTATATTGCAGCATCACAAAAAGCTTAGGGATCTGAGAGTCGGAGAAATACTGGTTGAGAGTGGAGAGGACGAAGGTGGTGACCCAAAGGCGGCATTCAACGTGTTGACTGCTGCCAGCAAAGGCGATGCCACTCTTCTTGATGAGCTTCTCAAGGCAAAGTTGGATCCCGATATTGGAGACTTCAAGGGAAGAACTCCCCTGGTATACAATGCCTTTCTAGCCTCAAGTACTTAGATTTTCTGATAGTGCCAGACAAAAGCAATTAAAGCACATAATTATAAAAAATAAAAAGTAAAAATCAGGAAGAACAACATTGACAAGATAAACGAGCTAGTTCATCGTTGTAACAGAAGATATTCACAACTATAACAGTAATATGTACACTTTAAGCAATGAGCCTATCTAGCAGTAGCTAAAACAAGTAGCATGATAAAATAGAAGGACAAGATTGATTTAATTGCTCCTTTTAATGCACCTGCAGCACATAGCAGCATCAAAAGGCCACGACGAATGTGTTTTGGTACTCCTGAAGTATGCTTGTAACGTACATGTAAGAGGTAATTAATATACCTCTGTTTTGCTTTACTGTATGTCACTCCTATTTTCTGTTCTTAAACTCAACGTCTTTAAAATCTGTACACGGCAGACACAAATGGTAACACAGCGTTATGGGATGCCATTGCATCTAAGCACCATTCCATATTCCAAAGTCTCTACTATTGCGCTGCCATATCTGATCCATACACCGCTGGCGATCTTCTATGCACTGCCGCCAAGAGAAATGATCTAACCGTAATGGAGGAACTCTTGAAGCAGGGATTAAATGTCGACTCAAAGAATCATCTTGGGATAACAGCCGTACAAATAGCCATGGAAGAAAACAATGCAGACATGGTAAATTTGCTAGTGATGAATGGTGCAGATGTTACCAATGCACAGAACTGTTTATTTCCTTCACAAAGTTTGACCGAAATGCTACAAAAACGAGAGGTTGGACACCGGATTACAGTTCCAGACAGTACAATAAATGAAGTGCCTTTGATGAAGAATGGAGGAGAGCGTAATTCTGGGAGAGAATCCTATGGAGTAAATTGTCCAAGAGTGAGCATATACAGAGGCCATCCTATGGTTAGGAAAACAACATGTTGCAGGGAAGCTGGTAGAGTAATTAGATTGCCTCGTTCCCTAGAGGAACTCCGAAACATTGCAGGTAATTTAATTAACCGTAATCCAGTATCAACTGCTACGTGATTGTGATTCTTCTCAAAACATTGCAGGAAATTGTATATATCATGCTTGATGTTGTTATAAGTGGAAATGGTCCATATGGATGCATGCTTAATATATTTACACAAAATGGAAATATGTTTTTGGCAAATGTACGTTGTATGAGATTCTAATATGTTAATTTGATGATCTTAAACAGGTGTAAAGTTTGGATTTGATTCAGGAAATACATTGGTAACAGATGAAGGAGGAGCGGAAATTGACTCAATAGAAGTGATACGAGATAATGACAAACTTTTCCTGGTTGAACTTGAAGACCCAAAGTCTGTCAAACCCTAAACGAAAGTATCTCTTTAAAGGATTCCAATGGCGAGATTGCGAGCAAGTCGAGTTTATTTCTTATGCACAATGGTGAGATATACATGTGATGATAATGACCAAACA
The DNA here is from genome assembly GCF_963583255.1 of Pyrus communis. Classification (NCBI taxonomy): domain Eukaryota; kingdom Viridiplantae; phylum Streptophyta; class Magnoliopsida; order Rosales; family Rosaceae; genus Pyrus; species Pyrus communis. The sequence goes on from NC_084817.1 coordinate 23,200,091, forward strand.
AATGTTTATCAAATGATAATGAGTTATTACTCAAAGAAGATGTATTAAATCAGTTGGAATAAGAACAGAAACTCACAGTGGGTGTCACATCCCAGTCCTCATGGTAAGATATTGTCCGCTTTGGGTCACGCCCTCATGGATTTGTTCTTGGGCTTCCACCCAAAACGCGTCTCACTATAGGGAGGTGGGCATGTACATATAAGGCACATCACATCCTCTTCCCCGGGCGATGTGGAATCTTACAGTGGGTGCGTCAACTTAAGAACCAGCTTGAATGACAGTTGAATTTGAGAAATGTTTCCAGTCATGCATGAATAGGGGTAGTAGTGTGTTTACTACAAGTAGTGTCTTTCTGTTATGCACACCGGCAGAACCACCGTCAGATAAGCAATGCACGGCAGTGGCAGGGCAGTTAGAAGGCTTCCATTCAGATTCAACATTACTCTTCACCGTTAATAATCGATGCTGAGTAGAACAAGCTTACCAGTCCCAGACAACTGATGTTTACAGAGTATAACTAAAAGAGGGGTGCTGTCCAAAATGCCAATCCAAATAGGATGATACTTACTTTCCAGCAGCAAAAGCATAGCCAGTTTCTAACGTAATATTCGAGCCACTTGAATTTTCCACCGAAGCTTCCTTGCTTCATCTGTATATCCCGTACTACGAAGATCATCAAGGACAGCTCGTTGGGTAGCCCTGAGTATTTTCTTGCCAACTCTTAAATATTTCATCATAAGCTTGGATGCACAACGGAACCTCCCCGCCTTGCAAAGATTGTGCACAAAGGAAGTGTAGGTAAAAGAATCTTTAGTCTCCATCGATTTGTACAATTCCATCGCACGATCAATTTGACCAGCTTTACACAAGCCATCAATCATGCAGTTGAGGGCAACCAAGATTTCCCGGAAGCCCATCGTTTTCATATACTGTAAATGTTGTTCAGCGCCGATAATATTACCAACCTTACACAATCCATCAATTATAATTTTGTGTGGGTATACTTGTCACACACCAGACCTCCATTCTCTTTTTCATCCATCAACTTACCTTCTTTACAATACATATTAAGTAAAGTGTTATACGCCGATAAATCGAGTTCATCGCCATTCCTCATTGTCTGTTCCATGCAAGCATTTGCCTCTTCTATCCTCCCAGTCTTAACTAAAGCAGCAACGACTGTGCAGTATGCAAAGCCATCAAAAACATACCCTTTACTCCTCATCTCTGACATAATCTCAAGCCCTTCGTCATACTGCTTAAACTTAAAGCAGCATTTCATAAACTGTAGTGTAGGTTATGGCATTTGGCTCATATCCTGATTCCCCCAGTTCCTTTAGCAATTTCCTTGCTTGCCCCAATCTGCGCGCCTTGCATAGCCCGTGGATAAGAATATTGTATGTCACTAACTGGGGAACAGATCCACGACGTTGCAAATTCCTAAATAACATAAGAGCATTATCAATGTATTCATTTTTACAAAGGCCATTGATCATTGTGTTGAACGTAGCCGGGTGGGACTGAGATTGGTAAGTAAAATGTCCTGAAATACTCTGTTGGCTTCATCAGGTTTTCCTAACTTAAAAGAAACAATGCATCAGAATATTGTAACTCCATAAATTAGGATGTATGCCGGCTCGTAACGTTTCCTCAAACAGATCCAGTGATTGTGATAACAAACAATTCCTGGTGGCGCCGGATAACAAAGAATTGTATGTAATGACATATGGACTAATCCTGGCCTCTTTCATTCTATGAACAACAGAATAAGCTGCATCTAAGCTAACAAACCGAGAATAGGCACTAAGCAAAGTATTGTAAGTTACCACGTCTGGAATCACCCCTAATCTTATGCCGTCAGTTATAACGGCTTCTGCTCTCTCCAGTAGCCGGGCCTTACAAGAAGCGCATATGTTCAACTAATCCACAAAGGCTTTTTAGCTAAAATGGTCCTGAGATTTTCATAACATATCACTTTGGTTCCTGAGATTGAAAATCAATAGAAATAGTCCCTGACATTGTTCACCATATATTATTTTGATTTTTCCGTTAAGTGTCTCGGAGCTCTTAACTGGAAGTTTGGGCAATTTTCAAATCTTCGTAACTCAATCATTTCTTAACCAAATTCGACCCATAATATATCAAAATAAACATAAGAAAGTGTAGAACAAGATTATACCATTTGGAAGCCCAATGGTTACTGGAGATGACCGTAAACTAGCCTGAAAGGTGACTGATTCGAGGGAAAACTGGAAAACTCGCCGAAAACTGGTTCAAGTTTAAACGTTTATAACTTCTTCAATACTCAACAAAATCGAGTGATTCATAAACAAAAACCATACTTCTCGATGAGAGGAAGAGAATGGTACCTTTCTCGACGCTAATTCACCTTGGTTTGGCCGGAAAGTGGCTCGAAAATTGATATCTTGGTCTCAAGTTAGCCACTTTCGAGCCATTTTTCAGCCAAACCATGATGAGTTAGCCATCGAGGGAGGTACCATTCTCTTCGTCTCATCGAGAAGTTTTTTAAATCACTCGATTTCATTAAGTTTTGAAGAAGTTATGAATATTTAAAGTTTACCTAGTTTCCCTGCGAATTTTCCAGTTTTCTCTCAGACCAATCATCTTTCAGGATATTTTATGGCCATTTTCGGCAACCATTGGGCTTTTAAATAGGTATAATCTTGTTTTACACTTTCCTATCTTCATTTTGATATATTATGGGTCAAATTTGGTTAAGAAACGATTAAGTTACGAAGCTTTGAAAATTGCCCAAACTTCTGACCAAGAGCTTCTGGATACTTAACAGAGTCTTTAATGGAATGACCAAAATAATGAATGGTGGACAATCTCAGAGACCATTCCTATTAATTTTCAATCTCAAAAACCAAAGTGATCAATTATGCAAATCTGAAAGATTATTTTGACTAAAAAGTCATCTAGAAACTATCATTTACATCAGACATAATGGCTTCCTACGAGAAACCCAAACCTGCAATACGTCAAAATACGACGTGTCAACATACACTCCTTCTTCTTATCAGTACAAAACCAAATATTGTATAAGAAAACATGTAAATCTTGAAGCTTTGTTCCCCTTAAAACCGACATCAGTGGATATAATCGTAAAGGGGTAATGCTAATACAGTGGCAGCCGTTAATGAAACCACTCCCCCTCCGATGTATTCACAACTGTGGAGGGGAAACTTTTACTCAATAAGTTTTTGAATTAGGAATCTAAACCAATATCGGCTGTGATAACAAGTACCGCAGGCAAAAAAGTTCACGAGCTAGAAAAAAATTTGAGAGTTTTAACGAAACACTTCATGTACTGTTCATTTTAACGAAAAATGATAATTTTATTCTAAAAAAATCACTCATGGTACTATTCACTTAAAGCGCATTTTTGTTATTTTAATTAAAACTCAAAGTTTTCAAATCATTTTCATTATTTTTTCTAAGAAATTTTTAGGCAATAATAACATTACGAAGTGATTAACTCATACTAAATAAAAATCTAAACTGATAATGTTTTCATTCGATTGCATAACATCCTCATCAACAATGTCATACGAAATGTGACTCTCAAATCATTTATCAACTGATCTCCCATTGCTTTGTACAATCCATTATTCATCGTGTTTTGTTGCAGAATATTGTGTATGGATAGTTTTTTTTTTAATTTTAAATACAGGGTTTGTTTGGAACTACTTTTAAAATGAAAGGGGTTTTAAAAAAAATAATTTTAGAATCCAAAAATACGCTAGTTATCTTCTTCTTGCATAAAATCATAACATTTTTATAATTTATTTGTATTTTTACTAAAAATTTATTCTAAAAATATTCTCATCAAAAACATTTTTAACTATTTTAAAGCAAGTACAATGGAAAGATACACAACACCAACTCGAAAGCAACTCAACAGCAAAAAGTGCTTTCGCATAGTGGAGTCTATTGCCGAGTCACAGTAGGTATTGTCTGTCTCCGAATATACGGAGTTCTAAAAGACGATTGCTTTGATCCAAACAGAGAATCCAGACAAACTCGAAGAGTAAATTTACAATTCACAGCTCCACAGCAGACAAGGGGGAGGGAGAGAGAGTAGCCGGTGAGAAATCCGAATCCAAAAAATGGAGGTGGACCAAAACAAGAGGCGGCTTGGTTTCCTCCAATTAGGAGTTTCAGTGGGAGGAGCGGGAGCAGGAGAGGGAGGGATGGCTGGATGCAGGAGACGCTCCTACTCTTGGTCGAGGCGCTGAACACGGTAGCAAGCTGAAGCGCTGAAGTTTTTTTTTTTTTTTTTTTTTTTTCCATTTTTTATTTATATTTATTTTTTAAACATTTTCTTCTTACTGCCCAGTGTAACAGTACGATAATATTTTTTTTTATTTGTAAGTAAGAGATTTTAAGTTCAAACCTTTAGCTTAACCGAATCTTCCCTAGATCTTAATTAAAAATGTCGATATATATAAAAAACAATTTTTTTTTTCTTCTTTGGGTATGGGATAGGCTACCCAGTAGGTTTTTTTATTTTTATTTTTTGGGGTAAAATACCAGTAGGTTTTTTTTAACAGCATAGTTCAGTAATGGCAAATCTATTAATTTGCTGTATTTAGCAAATGTCTCCAATAATCCACCAATCACGTACCGTACCTAAATTAATTTACATAATATTTTTTTTTATCATTTCTGTAAAGTGGATCCCATAATATAATATTAAAGCAATTTGAGAGAGGATCCTCATTAGATTCTTTTTGTGATGATCTCGGAGATCCTCGAATTACATCTGTTCATCGTACATCGTACGATCAGTTTTCGTCAGATACTATTTATATTCAATTTTAAATAAAAAATTAACAATGATTTATGATCGTATAATGTACAATAAATGAATATGATTTGAGGATTCTCAGAATGATTACAAAAAGAATCTGGTGAGGATCCCCACTCAAATAATTTAACTCATGCTCAGATGTCAAATAAAATTTCACAATCTAAAAATTTAACATTTTCATTTTCATTAGAGATGCTCTTCCGTGAGTTCAAATCTTTTGCATTAGGTGTTAATATTTAATAATAAAAAAAATTAAAATCGACATAGTAAAATGATGAAATTAACAAAAAAATATCATAAATCTCCCTTAACAACACACGTAACAAAATTAGTAGAATTAAAGCAATGTAAAGTGAATTTTGAGTTTTATATAGTAAAATGACGAATTTTGAGTTTCAGATAGCAAAATCGGATCATAAAATCGAGTTCTAGCCTTCTAGGTGGCAAAGTAGATTGAATTTTTAATTTTGAAAAGTAAAGTAGTAACTTTTGAGTTATAATCCCAAAAAGATATTAAAACTGAGTCTTTGTTTTTTTGGTTAGGACATGCCGACATGGTTTGTATGTGTGACCGACATGGTGCAAAAGGATTTTCTCTGGATCCCATTTACCAAATTCTCTTAATCCATGAATCTTTAAAATTTGATTTAAGAGCTATAAATGAAAAGTATTTTAAAAATTATAATAATTTTAACTGTTAAATCAAATTTTAAAAACTCGAAGTAATAGATTGAGATAATTTGATGGTAGATCCGGAGCAAATCTCTTTCCCGACATGGTATGTCCATGCACATCGGTTGGGGCCAGATATGACGTGTGAAAGACCCGGATTGTTCGCGATAATTCAATTACATTACACACATTCATTCTCTTTACGCTTCTCGTCTCATCTCATCACTCCTGCGAAAATAAATAAATAAATAACTAAATATTATAAATATTAAATTCCCGGTCCAAACGGTCCCCAAACCCAAACCAGGCTCTCGACAGAAAGTTTCGAATTCGAATTTCAAATTGCCGAAACGAAACTCCGAGCTGAGATCGTTCGCGACCTTTCACTTTCTGTTAATTCATTCATTTAATCAAATTATTGATTGATTGATTCGTGCGAATTCGAAATTCATACTCTCTACGACGTCGTGCTGATTGATCAACAACTTTCACGACGACGAGACATGGTGGGGGGCGGCGGTATAGCCATGGATTTTCCGGCCGAAGAGACGGCGTCGTCCTTCTCTTCGCCTCCGAGACTTCCCACGAGGCTCAGACGGAGGCTCAGCCTTGTCGACTCAAACAAGACTCCAACCACCGCCGAACAGATTCAGACCAAGCTAAGACTCGCCGATCTTCGCCGTCAGGTCCCTCTCTCTCTCTATTTTTACTATTCATTTCTTAAATTTGTTTTTTCCTCGAAATTTTTGTTCTTGAATTTGTGGTTTTCTGTTTGTTTACTGAGAAAATTTTGATGATAATTTGGAACGGGAAAATTCAATGACTGAACTGAGACATATACTTCAGTTAATTAGCTTTTAATTTTAATTTTAGATAGGTGGTGCTGTTAAATTTTCATACTTTTTTTATGAACTTTTTGGTTCCAGATTTTGAGATGATATTCAAATTTATTTGTTCTCCTTTTGTTTCCTTGTACAATCTTTGTGATCGGAATTGAACGGAAAAGGGTTTTGCTTATAATTTTCATATATCAAAAACACCTTGTGAATTTTGATACAGTTTTTTTTTTTTTTTTTTTGAGAAAATTTAGTTTTACGGACATTAGGTTGTTTATACCTTCCATTTAAAGCGTGTTGAGTTTGCTTGTGTTAGTTAAGTTTGTTTGAAATCTGGGTTTTCTTCCTTTTCACATGGGTGTCTCTGTTTTTAAGTTTGGAACAAGTAACAGTAATTTTTTTTTTTTTTTTGTAAGCTAATGTTCTCTTTTTCCCTCTTTGATACTTCCATAAACATATGTGTGTGTCTGTGTTCGTGCGCGCGTGCGTATATATATTGTGTTTTGGTAATTGTATTTTCTTGTCAAACTCTATGTTTTGTGGCATAAAATTTTCTTAATTCCTTTCTTAAGCGCGCTAGTGTTTGTATCTAGTTTTTAACCTGAATTCTGACTTTTTGAATTTCATTAACTGGTTTGAGTACAGGAACACTATGAAAAGTTGTCAAGCAAGGCACGAGCAAAGCCGAGGAATCCCTCAAGATCTTCATCTGAAGGGGAAGACCTTAGCCAGCGCCTAGAAGCCAAGCTACAAGCTGCTGAGAAGAAAAGGTAACACTTCAGTTTATATAGTTTAAGAAGCTCATCCTTCTCTGATGTTGTTGGCTTAGAATGATGCTTAATTTCACCGTCCAATGTTTTCATGGTCCACAACGTTTTGAATAGTCCCTCTTCGTACTGAAGGATTTCAACATTAAACATTTTATTGATGTGGTTGCTCATACAAATTCACTCTTCCAGTTTATTCCTTTCATGATTGAAAATATTCTTTTTGAATCTCACCAGAAAGCAAACACGAGGGACTCTCTCAGACACATCTATTCGGACCCTTTTTTCAATTGATTTTTATCCTGAACGGTGAATTGTTTCTTTTGTAAAGTTGGGCTCTTTTCTTTATCCCTATTAAGTTATGACTTGGACCAAAGCTAGACTATCCATTAGTTGACCATGCTTCCTCCAGTCCCTAGGTCCTGATTAATCTTGTCATTCTGTTGCTTTTTGTTGAAGTAACAGGTTGAGCATTCTCGAAAATGCTCAAATGCGCTTGGCTAAATTGGACGAATTGCGGCAAGCAGCTAAAAGTGGGGTAGAAATGCGTGTTGAAAAGGAACGTCAAAAGCTTGGCTCGAAAGTGGAATCACGTTTTCAGCAGGCAGAGGCAAATAGAATGCTCTTGCTCAAAGCTTATAGACAAAGAAGGGCTACTTTGAAGGAAAGAACATCTCAGTCATTATTGCGGAAAATGGCTTGGGAGAAGAAGTACAAGGAGCGTGTACGTGCTGCAATTAGCCAAAAACGGGCAGCTGCTGAAAAAAAGCGATTGGCACTTTTGGAAGCAGAGAAGAATAGGGCATGTGCAAGGATGTTGCAAGTGCAAAGAGTGACCAAGTCTGTCTCTCATCAACGTGAGATTGAAAGGAGGGTAAAAAGGGAGCAGTTAGAAGACCGGTTGCAAAGGGTATGCATTTCTTTTGAAGTTACACAATCACAATTTATTTCTCAGTTCCACTGGTGGCTTTTTGCGGTTGTTCTAGAGTGATGCAAAGAAAGAATCTTCCCTAATAAACTTTTAATTTTTGGTTTTATATTTAGGCAAAGAGGCAAAGAGCAGAGTATCTAAGGCAAAGAGGAAAGCTACAGATATCTTTTCAAGTGAGTTGGAATAGGATGCACGAGGAGGCTGATCTCCTTTCCAGAAAGTTAGCAAGGTATGCATCCTTTGAAATGCTGATTTCAGAGAGTTTTCCCTGTTTGGTTAAACCTTCCTTTGTCTGTGTCAAAGCCTTGTTCTGGTATTTCCCAGTAGATGTTTGGTATTCCTTATTGTGTTTGGTTGTGTACCAGAGTCGGTCGTATTTTTTTCGGTGGTTGTGAAGATTAGATTAAGTTTCACCTGTTTCTATGCCAGTGAAAATTATTAGCTTGTAAAATGCTATTATCTACGGCGTTGTTATTGTAACATGCTCTTATCCTATTCTTCACCTTAGTTTAAACTACAACTTTCAGCCTAAATTTGTGTTGATGTTTTAATAGGTGTTGGAGGCGTTTCCTCATGCTAAGGAGAACTACACTTGCTTTGGCAAAAGATTATGATGCCTTGAAAATTAATGAAAAGACTGTCAAGTCGATGCCGTTTGAGCAGCTCGCAATTTTGATTGAATCAACTAATACCCTTCAGACTTTGAAAGCTCTTCTTGACAGGCTTGAGATCCGGTTAAAAGTTTCCAGGACTGTTGCCTCAATAAATTATCCATCCAGCTTTGATAACATAGATCACCTTCTCAAACGAGTTGCTTCCCCAAGAAAGAGGACTACACCAAGGACATCTTTAAGGAGCAGAGATGCAAAGAAAGAATCTTCCATCTGGGACGCGGCTAGAAATTCTGTTAAATTATCAAGGTATCCGATGAGAGTGGTGCTTTGTGCTTACATGATTTTGGGTCATCCAGATGCGGTTTTCAGTGGTAGCGGAGAGCCTGAAATTTCTCTGGCCAAATCTGCAGAAGAGTTTGTTAGACAGTTTGAGTTACTACTAAAGGTTATATTGGACGGCCCTGTACAGAGTTCTGATGAAGAGTCTGATTCCGCATTGCCCAAACATTTGACCTTCAGATCTCAGCTTGGAGCCTTTGATAAAGCATGGTGCTCCTACTTGAATTGTTTTGTGGGTTGGAAGGTTAAGGATGCTCAGTTATTAGTGGAAGATTTAGTGAGAGCAGCGTGCCATTTAGAGCTCTCCATGATTCAAACTTGCAAGATGACTCCGCAAGGAGAGAGTGGTGATCTTACTCATGATGTGAAGGCTATTCAGAAACAGGTACGTTAGTTGTATATTGACTTATGCATAGGGGAAAGAAGACAAAAGAAACTGGCACACCCTCCTCTCTATTTTAGGTTTTACTTTCCGTGATAAACTAATGTGTTTCCACACCTCTCTCTTTCCGTTTTCTACTTATTTTTGTTGCTTGCTTGTGAACTTACTTGTTTTCACTTACAAATCATTATGAGTTTGTATGGGAAAACATACATGTCATGGTTATGGTCTGTGAACTTTCTGAAAAGTGAAAGGCATTCTTGTTAACTTTCATCTCTTTCAGTGATTGGGGCCATTTTTTCTATAATTTCTCAGTAAAAGAATAAGCTAAATATTGACTAGTTTTACAAATGTACTTTGTAGGAATTGTTCAACTTTGTCTTCATTTTTTTTTTTTTCTTTTTTTGAAAATCTAGCAGTGTCTTTGTGTTGACTTATTGATTGACATTTTGAGTTACCTGTTGGCGTAGGTTACTGAAGACCAAAAGTTACTGAGGGAAAAAGTGCAGCACCTAGGTGGAGATGCTGGGATCGAGCGTATGAAATCTGCTATATCCGAAACACGGTTAAAATACTTTCAAGCAAAGGAAAATGGAAGCCCGTCGGGGTTGCAGCAGGTCACACACATTACTTCTCCAAGTCCCCCTAGTTCACCACTCAGTCCTTCTGCTAGTGCAGATAAGAGAAGTGATTCAGGTCGTGTAGTCCGATCCTTATTTAGGGAAGATGATACTGCCCATCATGGAGTTGTGTCCTCTGCTCCAAAAACCAATTTGGATCAGCAGCTTGGATCTTCTTCACAAAAGTTGGTCACAGAGAATGAATTGATTGTGAATGAGTTTCTCCATGAGCAAAAGCAGGCTTTTGCCGATATTTTTAATGTTAATGACGAAGATCCAAACAATGTCCAGGTTTGTGCATTTTCATATTTATAAATGGTGGTTTTAACTTAAAGATGTAATTCTTATTGTTTTGGATGTTGACAGGCTCACAATTAATGCTTTTTCATCTATTTATGGTGGTCATATTTTGAAAATAAAATTTAGTTTGTTGTTATACATGTTTTTACTGATGATGAGCTAGAAATTTTAGCACTTGTCTGACTGGTAGTATTATATTTTCCAGTCAAAGATTAGACAGACAATGGAGAAGGCTTTCTGGGATGGCATAATTGAATCTGTAAAACAGGACGAGCCCAACTATGACAGAATAATTCAACTCATGATGGAGGTGAGGGATGAAATCTGCGAGATGGCTCCACAGAGCTGGAAGCAAGAGATTTTTGAAGCTATTGATGTGGATATTCTCTCTCAGGTAGCAGCACCATTAATTTTCTTCTGCGACATTACCTTCGTATGCATGTATGGAAAATTAAATTCTTTTCTTTTCCTTAGGTTTTAAAGTCCGGTAACCTGGACATTGATTACCTGGGAAAGATCCTAGAGTTTTCATTGGTCACATTGCGAAGGCTCTCCTCTCCAGCGAATGATGATGAAATGTTGGCCACATACCAGAGTTTAAGGAAAGAACTAAATGAGATATGTCAAACCGGGGACGATTCCAGCTGCTCAAGTGTCCTGGCAATGGTCAAGGGCCTGCGTTTTGTTCTAGAGCAGATTCAGGTATGTCTCTAGTTTTAGTTGTACATCTGAAAAAGGTTTCACATAATGTCTTTTATTGAAGTATTGGTGTTGTAAGCGTATTTTGTAGTAGTATTTGCGAATTGTTGCATGAGAATCGAAAATGTTTTCAGTGTATTTGATAGTTACCTTTTTTATCCCAAAACACAGTATTTTAAACACTTCTGTTAAAGTTCTTTTTAGTCAATGGATTCAAGTGTCATAATGTAGTTTGAAATACCGAAGATTCCCCCAGAGTGATGTAATGTTGAATTCTGTAACAGGTGCTTAAACGAGAGATTAGCAAAGCACGTATAAGACTTATGGAACCTTTGTTAAAGGGGCCAACTGGTGTGCAGTACCTGAGAAAAGCTTTTGCCGATCGCCATGGATCTCCCTGTGATGCCAATACCTCTCTACCACTTACAGCACAGTGGCTTTCAACAGTGTGGGATTGCAAAGATCAGGAGTGGCAAGAACATACAATCTCTTGCTCAACTCTGACGAGCGGCGATAATCCATCTCAGGGGTTTGTTCCTATCACCTCCCTTAGAAGCGGTGGAAGCTTTCTGGTGAAAGCAAATTCTCCTTCTACTTCTGCTGCTACTAATAGCACAGGTTTGAGAACGGAAATTACATTTTGTAAATTTTCATTTTTTTTTAAGGGGATGTTTGTAATCGCAAGGTGGGTTCCGTGTTTCTTTGTTTGATATGTGTTTGTTTCTCTTGGACCAGGTATTCAACAACCGGAATGTAAGGGAGAAACAGTTGATTTGTTGGTGAGGATTGGTTTGTTGAAGTTGGTAAGCGGAGTGTCTGGTCTGACTGAAGAAGCTCTGCCTGAGACTCTCAAGCTTAACTGTTCTCGGCTGAGGGCTGTTCAGGCCCAAATTCAGAAAATTATTGTTACTTCCGTAAGGTAACTCGGTGTGCGCGCTCTCAGATTTACTTCCTATACGATTTAAAGTTTCAGTTGTCTTTGCCTTGACCTTGAGTGACTATATCATAGCTTTCTAATCCTTGATGAATTTATGCAAACGCAGCGTTCTTATTTGCCGGCAAACCCTTCTAGGTGAGAGGATGGTAACCAGCCCCACAGACATGGAACGCATATTATCAAAATGCACCAAGCGACTTCTGGGGACCTTGGGCAGTGCTGAAGATGCAGGCATGGAGGAAATTGTTGAATCAATTAGTGACTTCTTGATCGACAGCAATGAAGTTGCAGACAGCGAGAAGCTTCAATCGAGGAAGGCGGTTATCACGAGCATGTTGGGAAAGAGCTTGCAAGCTGAGGATCCCGTGTTTAAAAGGGTTTCTTCTGCTGTTTACACGGCTGCAAGGGGAGTTGTTCTTGGCGGGAGCGGACCCCTAGGAAGAAAGTTAGCAGAAACAGCGCTCCGGCAAGTTGGAGCTGTGGCGCTGACCGACAGCTTGGTGGAAGCTGCGGAGGTTTTAGTGGTGGCAGCCACCGTATCAGTAAGTGTTCATGGTCCTTGGTATGTACATCTGACTGAGAACATGTGAAGGGTTTGTGTTTGTTTGAAGATAGTAACGACGTCGTACAGAAGAAATAAGTAAAATACATGTATATAGTGTGTGTGGATTGTATGTAGCTGTGTAGTTGTAAGGTATGGATTTTTTATTAATTCTTTCATGTAATAAAAAATAGAGCACAATTTATTTTGACTGAGTGTCTGAATTGTCGATATTAATCATTAGCTCTTGATTTTATTAATTCTTTCGCGTAATAAGTAAATTTTACCGTTGTGGTACAAACCTATTGCATGATTGACGTTCAATTCTATCAGTTTTTTCAAAAACCGGCTCGATTTTTAGGCAATCGGTGATCCGTTGGCCACCTTTTTTAACGACCGGCCAAACAACCGTATATTTCATGGAAGAAAATGATTTACGGTTTAGGGTAGAATTGGCCAACCGGTCCCCGATTGTGTAAAAATTTGACCGGTCGTTGAAAAAGTTTTTAGAATTGAGTCGCAATCGTGTAATAATTTTGTGAGTAACACAGCACATCTAAGATGCAACGCAATGCAGAGACCACGAACTTGTTTGGATGTGCTTTTAAACTGACTAAAAGTGCTTTTGGTGAAAAACAAATCAACATGATATAGACCAAATTAATTAAGAGAAAAAACAAATCATCTAAATAACAGAGGGAAAACAGTTGCGTTTAAGCCTCATCAGCCTTCAAGAACCACAGCGAAAAATGTCATCTTTAAAGGGAGGATGCTCGCATCCAACTTCTTAAACTCCCAACTTTCACCAGATTCACATTAATGAAAGCAAAACACCTGTTGGAACACCGATAAGAGCCATCGTTAGTATATGTGTTCAGAACTTTGAAGAGCTAATCCCAGGTCAAAACAATGGAGTTCGTACTATACACACTTCGAATGGTGAACAGTTCGTGCGTAATTACATATCAGTATCTATCTGTAATAGCAGACCAGCATGGATGATGCTATACAAAAGTAAAACAGCTAGTCAGACTGAACAGTACAATGACAACAAAGCCTTTTCCCACTAAGTGGGGTCGGCTATATGAATCCTAGAACGCCATTGCGCTCGGTTCTGTGTCAAGTCTTCCGTTAGATCCAAGTACTCCAAGTCTTTTCTTAGAGTCTCTTCCAAAGTCCTTCTAGGTCTTCCTCTACCCTTTCGGCCCTAAACCTCTGTCCCGTAATTGTCAGATTGAACAGTAACGACCAAACTTTTCCATAAAAAACATCTTCACGTATATTCAACCTTTCCTTGTGCAGAATGGCTAACCATATAGTTTGACGGGACACTATCACCAATGTAGGCAACTCCGATGGAACTAACACTTACCTATGATGACAAAACAATCCCAAATCGCTCTCACTGCTGTCACTTGAACTTGATGTAAATACAGATTTACACCAAAGCAGATTTCGAAAGATAAAAACTACGGAGAACTAGAAATCCTATACCTCATCCCCAACATTCATACCAAAATCGATATTGCACGATATCTTATTCTCAATCAAATATGGTCCACCCAAACACAGATTCTGAAAGGGTTTATAGACCAAAAAGATTGAACTTCACAATATGGTAATATCTTAACAATATTGTTAAGATTTTCGTTCAAGTGACAAATGAATATGATAAATGCTTCTAATATGACCAATGAAAGTTCAAAGTTTTTAACTGGGGTACACGTTTCAAAAACAAAATTGAAATGAAAGTTTGAAGTTCAGGGGAAAAGAAATAGCTCGAAACATTTTTATGCTATGGAACCAATAGGAAAGTAATTGAAGAATTACCATTTTTAAGTTTTAAAATAGCACAGAAATTTGAAAGGTTGAATCACAGATCACAGCAAGAATGAAAGAGTATATAACAGGGCACCAGAAAGAAGCAAGCCTTAAGCATGAACAGCTTTAAACACTACTCTAACTTTAGTTTTCGACTTACACTTAAATCGGGTTCCAAGAAGTATGGGATTCATCAACTACTCTACAATTAAACAACTCATAAGCTTAAAACATATGCAAGTCAATGCAAAAGTAACTGCACAGAGATATCAGGTGGTTCTGGATGGCAAAATATTAAATGTTGAACAGTTGTATCTGTGAATATCGAGCTATAAAGATGAACATCGAAGTGATATGAGGCATACCATCAGACGGGCACCCCTCAGGTGTCGCTTATCTGTACCAGAACCTTATTCTTCTTGCCTGCAGATAAAAGCAGAAGTTTCCCGTCCACAATGTCTTCAGGTTCAATTCTCTTATTTTCACTATCAACTTTGGAGTTGTTCAAGTAAAGTCCCCCTTGCTTCAACAGACGCCGGGCAGCAGATTTGCTGTCAAGCAAACCAGATGAAACTGAGAGATCAAGAATAGAGAGATCAAGGACCTCATGATAAGGGAATGAGCATGAGGGGACATCCTCAGAAATGGCTTTAATGGCGTTCCAATCCAATTTAGTATCAGCACCAGGCCTCATTGCTTCAGTTGCTTTGAGGGCCTCGTCCAGACCATCTTGACCATGCACAAAACGAGTGACCTCCTCGGCAAGCCTGCGCTGAGCTGTGTTGGGCAAGTATCCAGGTCTCTCCATCTCGCTCTCTAACTGTTTGATGTCATCCATGTCCAGGAAAGTGAGAATCTTGAGAAACCTGACCACATCAACATCAGGAACAGAGAACAAATACTGATACAACTTATAGGGAGACAACATGGATGGCGAAAGCCATATGGCACCATCTTCGGACTTGCCGAATTTGGTTCCATCACTCTTCAGTAGAAGAGGAAATGTCAAGCCATAAGCAGCAGCATCCACACGAAGAATCTTGCGTATGAGTTCAGTCCCAGCAGTTATATTCCCCCATTGATCGCTTCCTCCAATCTGGACACTAACACCTTCATTGCGGAAGAGGTGGAGGAAATCATATCCCTGCAATAACTGGTAAGTGAACTCGGTATAGCTCATTCCTTGTTCTGACTCCAACCTCTTCTTCACACTCTCCTTCGCTATCATGCTCCCCAATCTTGCATACCGACCCACATCTTTGAGAAACTCTAACAACCGAACATCTTTCCACCAATCATAATTGTTCGAGATGGAGATCCCACCCAGAATTCTCGTAATCGTATTGGTAATGCCTGAGGTGTTTCGTGACAGAGTGTCAAGGTCGAGCTCGGGTCTCTCCAAGCTCTTGCCGGAAGGGTCTCCAACACGAGCGGTGGCACCACCGATCAAAGCGACGGGGTGATGGCCACATCTTTGGAACCATGAGAGGACAACAATTCCAATAAGGTTTCCCAAGTGTAAGGATTCGGCAGTTGGGTCGAACCCGCAGTAGACTTTGAGAGGAGGGAGATTGGGGTCGGAGCAGGATTGCCTTAAATGCTCACTGGTGATGGATTCAAGCAACCCTCTCTCTTCAAGAATTTCAACCACATTTGGACGCCCGGACAAGGACTGAAAACACTTGACGGTAGAGAGAATGATTGGATTCCTCAACTTATTTCTGCGAACGGTGGGTAACCTAGACACAGTACTGAGAGGAGGAAAGAAGAATGGGAGACTACGGTAGTAATGGGAGTAGAGAAAGGCCCTTGAGGTGGTGGCAGCAGCCATTATTAAATTCCTGCAAGAAAAAAGAGAGATTTTCAGAACCAGCAACTCCTTTTCTTAATTTCTTCAATTGCCATACTCAATGTTTTAAAAGGCTCGCCTCAGGGCGCCTGAGCGTGCTCTGAGGCTAGGCGTGAAGGTTGCCGCCTCTATTTTGAGGCAGTGGGCGGAAGGCGTTGCCAGAGCCGCCTAGGCAGCGGAGGCGCACCTTAGGGTGTACAGGCGACTCTGTTTGGCCCTTTTTTTTTTTTTTTACTCCCAAACCCAAATTTTGGGTAGGATTTTAACTGCCTCATACCTCTTCCTTGCACTATCGTCTCTCTACCTTTTTTTTTTCTTTCTGATTTTTATCTTTTTATATAATAGATGTGTGTGTTGTCTGCGTGCATTGTTATATGTGTGCTCAATGCTCATTGTGCTTTTCATCCTATATTTAATATATATATATATATAATATAATATATGTATATATATGTGTGTCTATATATTTATCATATATGTGTGTGCTTAGGATGATTATTGATTAATAATCTTTTTTTTTTAATATAATATATATGTACGCTCAGTGTATATATTAAAAATTTTAGGTCCTGTGAGGCTTTGCTTCATGCCTAGATCGGGCTATCCCTCGGACGCCTCGCCCACGCCTCACGCTTTTAATACACTGGTCATACTCAAGAGTTATCCGCTAATTTCATTTCTGAACTTCGGTCACTTAAATGAAGAATGATACGCCAGAAATAATGATGTCGATTCCAGTGGAAGTGAAACAAGAGCTAGCAAGAAGCCAGGAAAACCCACGTCTGAGAACCTTCAAACTTGAGCACATTCTCTCCAAACGATGATTCTTCGGCACCCAGCCATCTATCTTAGTGGAAAGATTCTGTCAAAATTTTGCCAGCATCTCCTTTGTTATATGACCAAGAGGCCGAAATCTAAAACAAAACAACGAGTGGATTTCAGAATCAAGTAAAAGTGTATAAAGCTATATGCCAAAACTGAGACTAAGCCTAAACAGAAGCAGGGCATCAGCTACAGACCAGTGGCAGCTCTAGAAATTTTTCTCCACCGGGTCAATGTGTAAAAGTTCCAATGTATTAAAAGCGTGAGGCGTCCGAGGGACAGCCCAGCCTAAGTGTGAGACGAAGCCTCACGGGACCTAAATTTTTTAATATATACCCTGAGTGTACACATGTATTATATTTAATAAAAATAAAAAAATAAAAAAAGAGATTATTAATTAATAATCACCCTGAGCACACACATATATTATAAATATATATACACACACATATATATACATATTATATATATATATATATATATATATAAAATAGAGGACGAAAAGTACAATGAGCAGTTGAGCACACATAACAATGCATGCAGACAACACACACATCCATTATATAAAAAAATAAAAATCAGAAAAAAAAAGGCAGAGAGATGATAGTGCAAGGAAGAGGTATGAGGTAGTTAAAACCCTATCCAAAATTTGGGTTTGGGAGTAAAAATAAATAAAAATTATCCCCTAAGGCGTGCCTAGGCGGCTCCGGCGGCGCCTTCCGTCCACTCCCTCAAAACAGAGGCGACAACCCTCACGCCCAGCCTCAGAGGACACCTATGCCCGCCCGGAGGCGAGCATTTTAAAACATTGAAAAGTTCTCATTTTTTTCCAGGAAGATAAACCCTTACAAGCATTGTCCATGGACCATGATGAATTTTTTTATCAAATTCGTATTATGGTTTCATTATCGACGATAGCAACGAAACAATCCCCAGATAATAATAGAGTTTATTAATTAACAGAGCTCTAAAACTTGAAATGATGGAAATTTGCCCCAAACTCCAAACCTTGAAAATTTTGAATACAGCTTCAGAAAAAGTTAAATCAATCAATAATGAACGCATCAAACAAATAAACTTAACACTAACAAACCTCATGTACATAATTTACATCACTGTTTCTATATGAACAAGAATGTCCATGACAAGTACACAATATGTTGGGCCATAGAATACGGGTTGAAGCGATACATAATTACAATTAAACGAAGTAATCTTCTTATACGTAAGGATGTCGATTCAGTTTTCATGTACGAAAGTTGATATACTCTCTTCTTTTTTCATACACACTAGTTGTTTTGTAAATTTACTAGACTAATTCTTTGATGAAGTTTCTTTTAAGGAAGGCTTTGGCGTGTGCGGCATACGCATAGACGCCTTTGAGACATTTTATAGAACAGTTGGTGGGCAATGTTTACGGCAGACCCAAAAACTTTGAGCGATCAACTCCAGCCTCCCATCAAGAAAAACACTAAATTCCTAACTTGCTCAAATCCCTAACAACAACAAAACATTTTCTCACTAAATGGAATTGGCTATATGAATCCTAGAACGTCATTGCGCTCGGTTCTAAATCCCTAATTTAAAGAAATCAAATCAGAAATTAAAATATAACTGAAGAGGGAAAAGAAGAAGAAGAAGAAGGAAGAACTCACATGAAATGGAGGAACAGGAGGCAACAATGGCTGCCTGATAGCGAGGAGCAGTCTCAGGAGGGGTGGAGGAGTGGCAGCGGCTGCTGCACTTCACACTATCGGGTTTTGGGACAAGATTGAGCTTTCTGCTGAGGTTTAATCATGACCGTTCATTTTAAAAGGAATCATCATCATCGCATAATTTCATGGCAAACGAGGCTCACTTTCTCTCCACCTCTCTCTCTCCTTCCTCTCCTTCAACAAGGTACGCTCCCCCCCCCCCCCCCCAACCCTCTTCGCTGCTTTTCCAATTTACTGTTTGGTTGCCGATAAAAAAAAGGCAGAGACGTCAGAATTCTTTACTCTTCTGCTTTTCAAATTTACTGTCATTTTGTTTATTTATTCGAAGAATTGCATATCCAATTAGGTTTTCAAATTCTTTTGCATTTTCAATCACTGCTGCTGTGTTGCCATGGCTGTTGCATTTCTGGGTTGCACTTATAATTTCAATTGTTTGACGTTAAATCGTTACCAGGCTGTGCTGCCAGACTTCAGACAATCAAAAGGTTTGAGCTTTCTGGTGGATTCGAGATTCAACCGAAGCAAGCAGAGAACTTCAATGGAGATGCAGGGAAATGGAGTTCCAATGACAAGTGACCACTCTGCAGTTAAGATTCCACATGTACTGACTGTTGCTGGCTCCGATTCGGGTGCCGGTGCTGGAATCCAAGCTGATCTTAAGACTTGTGCTGCTCTCGGAGTGTACTGCTCTACTGTCATAACTGCTGTTACTGCACAAAACACTGTTGGGGTTCAGGTTGTTTGATGTTGCATTCCGTGGCTTATGCTCTGTTTGGTTGTTGAGAAAGCATAACACAAGATAGAAAAGAAAACATTTATAGTGGTGACTTATCTTTCTTTTTCTTTGATGGATAGGGTGTAAACATTGTGCCCGAGGAGTTTGTTGCCGGGTAGATGGAAACCTAATTTGGTAACGATTCAGCTTTAGTTTTTTTTTCACAGTTTTGGATGAAAAAAAACTAAAAATACAAAACTGCAAAACCCAGCTTAAATCAGTTTTTTTTTCACATCTGTTTTACATAGAAGTTTATCAAACATTATAATGCTACTTTTTTTTTTTTTTTTCAAAAAAACTTTTACAAAAAAATTTACCAAATACTCTGCTGCTTTATTTCATAGCTGCTTATTCTCACAGCACAACAGAAGTAGTTTTTTTTCAAAGTACAGCAATACCAAACTAGCTCGAAGTTTGTGCTATCTGATATGGATGTTGATGTGGTAAGTCAATATTTGGAACTGCTTTAGTTTCCACCTTCAATTGGTTTTACGAGTTGGTCTTGTTTGTGTTAATATTTAAAGGGATCTTTTGATATGGATCTAAAATAACTAAAAATTGGACCTATTTCAAAAGTTGGCCTATAAAATTGGATTTATTTCAAATTTTCTCATCTTTAAACTTTGGACTTCAAAGGAAAGAAACCCAAATGAGCTCAATAAAGAAGGTTTGCTCGAAGCCTAGAGTTAAGCCCAAGTCATCCATCTCAAGATGAAATGACGAACCCCCATTAATGCAAAGGCTAGTTGCTTACAAGAGAAGTGACAACCGATGGAAATCCACCTAGTCCCAGCCTAAAGGTACTTTTGGATGGTAGAACATGTAAAAATACTGATGATTCACTGCCCTTCTGTTACTTTCAGGTAAGAACAGAAACAATACAGTTGGGTTAATTCGTCTATAAAATGAGGAAGAAGGCCCAGAGACAAAGACACTCAACCAATCAAACAAACAAACATACAACTTGTCTCTTAGTCAAGCAAATGCTCAACAAGTTGCACTTTGTCCAGATTCTGCACCCTTTTAGCCTTAGATTTCCCGTAGAAAGACATCTTTTGTCTATGTAAAAGCTCTACTACTGTCCCCAAATGTTGTAGTGTCGATTCTTTTGTGTAAACTCGTTTGCCCTTCATCTCTCTTTATTACTCAACCCTTTGTAACTGCAAAGATAAGAGATTGCAAGACGTTTTAACCTTGCCCGACTCTCTTTTTTTTTGCCTTTCCATTATTGGATATGGTGTTATAATGTATCCCTCAGTATATATGCAAGTCATTTTCGGTCTCTTGATGATCCAAAGTTCTATTAACTCTTAGATCTAGTTCACTTGGTACTTTTACTATCGTAAAAGTAAATAAAATTGATGCCTTGATCAGATTTGAACCCTTGCCCTTTAAAGCATACAAGATAAACAAAAGTCATTGATCTTAAGGCGTAGAAAAGAATTTAATGTGGACTTAACACATCCATGACAATCCTTTGATGATAAAAAGTCAGAATAACTTGGGGCGCAAGTAATCGACTTAAATACACTCATTCTACATCTGCCATACAGAGATGGCAGTGGCATGCCTCAACACTTGGTTAGTTTTGATTGTGAGCCTCACGGCCTACACCTAAGGCCCGACAAAGGCACCTTTCAGAACTAACTTTGTCCTCTTCTTGCAGCCCGACATGCGAGCAAGAGCCTGACAGCCAACCAAAGTGCCAACTCCTCGAGGAGCTGTGTGCTCGAGCCAGGGACCCTTCCCAGCGAAATTCCTGCCCGAACAGGTCTGTTTTTACGAGTCTTGTCCGAAATACTTTGGTATTTTGGTACAATGACATATGTTCGACTGTTTGATTTTAGCAAGTTAGTAATTTAGTCAACCATTCTGGTACGATGACTTATGTTCGACCATCATCGTGAGCTTATAGAATTGATTGATAATAGATTGTAGAGTAGTTATATAGTAAAAAATAAATCTATATGCTACAAGTAGCTAATGAAATGTTGTATTCTTCATAGTTGACTAGACATCCATTTTCTTTTTTAAGTCTGCATGTGGCTAAAAGTTTAATCTTAGCGTCTGCAATTGTTATTTCAAAAACGCTATTATAAATTTGTCTGCTTTCACTTCCTCTTTACCTGAGGCATGCATATTTTGCAAACTTGTTTATATCAAGAAGCGGTATTGATACTAAATTGGTTTTGATCTGCTCATGATATGTCATTCAAGGTGAAAACTGGGATGTTACCGTCTATTGGCATCATTAAGATTCTGCATCAACAACTTCAGGAGTATCCTATTCGAGGTATGCAGTCTTATTAAAAATTAAACATTTTTTAATCTAATGTTAATAAAGTAGCATTTTTAATGAGTTTGATACTATCATTGAAGGCAGCTTTAGTGGTTGACCAATTCTTCCTGGGTTTAGGTATGCTAATCCTTTGTACATAAGATTGAGTAAATTCATAGTCCCACCTTCTGGTTTTTTTCGCCTTATGAAAACCTCTTTAGGATGTTGAAACCATCTATTGAATGCAAAATGTGCATTCAGATCTGCTTGGCAGAAACAGAGATTGTATTGGCGGGCTGTGCTGTTTGAATAAACATGGATATATGCATAGTGCTTATGTTCTTGAATTGCTCCTTCACCGTTTTTCCCTGTTTTATTTCTTGGCCAATTTTCTTCTTAAGTTAGAGAAAAGGTCTCCTTGTGTAACAGCAGATACTCGTCAATAATTGTAATTTTGTGGTTTCCTGCAGAGAGGAGCTTCTTCCTATGGCTGACATAGTAACTCCAAATTTGAAAGAGGCATCCGCTTTACTGGATGGCGTGAAAATAAAAACCGTTTCTGACATGCGTTCTGCTGCGAAATTGTTACATGATATGGGTCCACGGTTAGTTATTGGAACATGCTTGAGATCTCAGTTCTCTCTTAATCGGATGATTTACAGAACTCTTGTTTTTTGCATTGTTGCAGTTTATAATAGTCCTTCCAATGTCACTCAACTGTTGGACATGTTTTTAATAAAGCAGAATGTTGCATTAGTACTAAATTCGAATGCATTGTGAGTACTGTTGAAATCATAAGAGAAGGCACTTCACTTCACGAATGTGACTGGTTTTTGTATGTTCTCACAAAACATTCTTCCATTACCTAAGACTTTACTAGGAATAGTTTATGATTTCACCTGGATAATCAACTAAAACGCGAAGGTGTTTGTAGTTTTTAACCATTTCCAGTATGTCACTATTGTACAGCGGAGTACCCTTGAGCTTGTATTCAGGAATTTGTACGAAATGGTCATGGTCATTTCTTTTTGTTCGTATAACGTACATATAGGTTTGCTTCTTGGTTGCGTTGGTTCAATGGCTGTACTACAGTCTACATATCCATCTTTGATCCTTTTGACCTCACTGTTGAATAAGTTGGGGGATAATGTAAAACTGTTATCGTGTTTGAAATTATCTGATTGATGGGGTAGATGGGCTATCATATGCTATTGTTTGGTTTAGAGGGTTTGGCCAGGGTATTTACTGCGTTTTCAGGCATGTGCTTTTGGGCAATGGTGTATTAGGAGTTAGGACGCCCAAATATTGTATGATGAGTGTACATGAACACCTTTTCTGGACTTACGGAAAAGCAGCAAATTCATCTATTTTCTCACTAGATGGATTTCTTTGCTTTTGGCACGTTTCTTGGAAACAAGATTGCGTGATTATGGACTATGATAGACTAATTTGATGGGTATTAGTAATCTGTAAATGTTGTGGGGATGTATTAGTCTTTGGTTTCCAAAGAACAGTCTCCCAAGCTCTCAACTTATTACAGCAAGTGCCCTTGACATATTTGGCAAGGTTTATAGCTCTGTGCCATCCTCAGTATGTTGTCACCAATGTAGAACAAAGATGAGGAGACAATGACTGTTCTAGGGCTGTGAAGCCCAATAGCACAATGTCTCTCATTGAGGTTAGGAAGAGTTGCAGTTAGATAATATTGACATATTTTCAAGCTACCAATTTCACAGAATTAATGCAGTGTGATAGTTGGAAATTTATGAAATAAAAACCAAGTTTCCTCGTGTTGGAACTGTAGTTTTATAAACCAGTGTCATTGCTTTTCAGAAATGTTCTTGTCAAAGGCGGAGACCTTCCTGATTCATTGGATGCCGTTGATGTCTTCTTTGATGGTAAGCTTTGGTCTTCTGGAGCCTTCGCACCGATGATAATACTTTTCTTTCATCCACTTGATGCATGAGTGAAGTTCTGGAAAACTTACTTCTTTAGGATTGATACTGCAGGCGAGCACTTATATGAGTTGCGTTCATCACGCATAAAAACTCGTAATACTCATGGAACTGGTTGCACTTTGGCATCATGTATTGCAGCTGAGCTGGCAAAAGGTTATTCAATGCTTGAGGCTGTTAAGGTAAATACATATGTGCTTCTTATACATCGTATGCTGCAGGAAGAGTAGATAAAATAGCCTGCCTTCTTTCAGTTGAGCACGTATCCTGAAGTAGTCACACTCAAGAATAACAGAGGATAGTCATGGGTTTGTGTGATTCCAAATAGCAGGGATAACTTTTATCACATATGACATGTGAAATTCCACTTTCACTCACACACGCACCAACAAGAACACACAAAAGACTCACAAATGCCATTGAAGTGCCCAAATCTATTATCTTTTTTATTAAATTTTGGTAGGCAGCTAAGTTCTTTGTTGAGTCTGCCTTGGATATGGCCTCCACGGCCATATCCAAGGCCCAGGCCGTATCCAAGGCCCTTTCGATCACCTAATGAGGCTCAAGAGTAACATTCACAATTCTGGTGGACAAGTCGGATTCAATCCAAGCGATCTATTCTTGTATGCTGTTACAGATTCGCGTATGAACAGAAAGTGGGGCCATTCTATTTCAGATGCTGTTAAAGATGCCGTACAAGGAGGTGCTGCTATTGTCCAATTGAGGTTTTTACTCATCTAATGCTCATCATAATTCTTATATACTTTAGGCCTTATGTCTCTCTGATAACTTTAGTACTAGTGAGTTGGTTCTTCCATTTGTATGTATCAGTGCCTTGATAACTAATCCTAGAGACGTCTTTAGGTTAATGTTCATTCTTCATGTATTTTTGATGATCATTTCCTTTCTTGTAGAGTCAGATGCTGATTTCAGTTTACAAATATGCCAAAACTTTATGCAGTAATGTTTAATAGAAAAAATCTACGCACCGACAACTTAAGGAGTTTGCATTTGCTTTTTATAGATACATTATCTTATATGCATCATATGTTATTGTTTCACATTGGGAATTGTTGTGCGGAAGCGTCAACTAAGTGTGAGTGAAAAATAAACCACAATAACTGACAAAAGATAAATGGAACAATACCAACAAGAACACCAAGATTTATACTGGTTCGGCAATGCCTACATCCAGTTTGGAGACGACGGAGTATTCCACTATAATCAATGAGAACATACAATAGTGTTTATCACTCAATTTCCCAAAGACCCGAATAACCCCAAGCTCACACACTTACAATAGGAAGAGAAAACCAAAAATACAAAGCAAGACAATTTGAGAAAATTCTTCTCTATGCCAAATGGCTTCTTGCTATTTTTCTCTCTTCCTTTCTCCTTGGTGTTGTTGAGTTATGCCTACACCTCCTTTTATAGGCCAAAGGCCTCTCATCAAGTCAAAAGAATTAGGCATAAGTGCATCCATTCTTTGACCACAAATTAGGCATAAGAGCATCCATTTTATTTCCCACATGTAGCATGCCAACCATCAATTTTGACCACAAAAGTAGCCAACATCATTTGTTGGTTTTAGACTACTTTCTACTTTGTTTGAGCCAACAATCAACAATCTCCACCTTGGCGCAAACCCTCTAAGTAGATCTCCCAATAGTCGTCTCCCACTCCCCCATGGGGCAATCAACAAATTTTGCAAATGCCAATCAAGTCTAAGCAGTGCTTAAACTTGAGCAACGAAAGCCCGATCGTAAATCGATCAAATCGCTTGTACCATTGTCTTGGAGACTGCTTCAAGCCATACAATGATTTTTCCAATTTGCAAACCCAATTTTCCTTTCCAGCAACCTTAAAACCTTCTGGCTGAGACATATAAATCTCTTCCTCCAAATCACCATGTAAGAACGCAGTCTTGACATCAAGTTGGGCCAACTCAAGATCAAACTGCACAACCAAAGCCAATAGAATACGAATAGAAGAATGTTTTACTACAGGAGAAAATACCTCATTGTAGTCAATGCCTTCTTTCTGAGCATAGCCTTTAGCTACCAATCTGGCTTTGAATCTTACATTGTCTTTTTCCAAAGATTCCATCTTTTTGGCATACACCCATTTACAACCAATTTCTTTCTTCCCCTTTGGTAACTGAACCAGCTTCCAAGTCTTATTTTTATGAAGAGATTTCATCTCCTCATCCATAGATTTCTTCCACAACTCGTACTCTGAACTCATGACAGCTTCTTTGTAGGTGGATGGAATATCATCTTCAATAACGGGAAGTGCATATGCCACAATATCAGTAAATCGAGCAGGCTTTCGAATTTCCCTTCTCGATCTTCTGGTTGCAATATAGTCTTGTTGCTGTGGAGGCTCTTGGGTAGGTGCCTCCTCTTCATCATCCTCGTCCTCATCATCATGATTAACTGTAGGACTAGTGTCTGTAACATCAGACCTTACTGGAACAACTGGAGTCTTCAGTAACTCCACCTGCTTTGAGCTACTCATGGTCTCGGTTGTTTCAGTTTCACCTTCATGCTTGTTCTGATTAACCATAGTAGCCTCATCAAAGGTCACATCTCTGCTTACAACAAATTTCTTCTCATCTGGACACCAGAGTCGGTATCCCTTCACGCCAGTGCTAAAGCCCATAAATAGAGCTTTCTTTGCTCTTGGATCCAACTTGCTTTCTCTGACATGATAGTAAGCAGGACAACCAAATATGTGTAAGAACTTGTAATCAGTACAAGGTTTACCAGACCATACCTCCATGGGCGTTTTGCCCTCATTCGCAACAGCTGGCAATCGATTAATGAGATGGCTTGCATAAGTAATTGCCTCAGCCCAAAACGCCTTGCCTAATCCAGCATTAGACAACATACACCGAACTTTCTCAAGCAAAGTACGGTTCATGCGCTCCGCCACCCCATTCTGTTGCGGTGTCTCCCTAACCGTGAAGTGCCTCACAATACCCTCATCTTGACAAACTTTCAAGAAAGGATCAGACTTATATTCACCCCCATTGTCTGATCTGAGAGTCTTGATCTTTCGACCGCTTTGCGTTTCAATCATCTTTTTCCACTTCAGGAATATCTTCAAGACTTCATCTTTACGCTTCATGGTGTACACCCATATTCTTCTAGAGAAGTCATCAACAAAGGAGACAAAATAATGGCTACCTCCCCAAGATGCATTCTTGGAAGGTCCCCAAACATCAGTGTGAACATAATCAAGAATGCCTTTAGTGTGGTGAATAGCAGTGCCAAATTTTACTCTAGTTTGCTTACCCAACACACAATGTTCACAGAATTCCAATTTGCATGCCTTTGCACCTTTCAACAAGCCTTGCTTCACCAATCCTTGCAACGCTTTTTCACCAGCATGCCCAAGACGCATATGCCATAACCTCGTGGTGTCTGTGCTATCTGCGTCAGCAGCTTCGGTGACAGCTGCTTCACCAATAACTGTACTCCCCTTCAAGAAATACAAGTTATTTCGTCTTGTACCTTTCATCACCACCAGTGCCCCGTACACAGCTTTAAGAACTCCACCCTTCATGGTGATCTTGAGACCCTTGGATTCCAATGCACCCAGTGAGATAAGATTTTTCTTCATATCCGGTACATACCGAACATCACTTAATTCTCTGACTGTTCCATCATGCATCTTCAAACAGATTTTGCCTATCCCTTGTGTTTTGCAGGCATTATCATTACCCATCAAAACAACTCCACCATCCAGCTCCTCGAAGCTAGAAAACCATTCTCGAATGGGACATATATGATAGGTGCAACCTGAATCCAAAATCCACTCCTTGGAGTGACCATCAGCAGATGAACTAGCCAAAACAAACTCGAAATCATCATCTCCAGATTTTGCAATATTTGCTTCAGAACCCGCTTTCTCCTTCTCTTTGTTCTTCAATTTGGGGCAGTCTTTCTTCCAATGACCCTTTTGGCGACAAAAGGCACATTCATCTTTAGCAGGAAACTTCCCTCGTGACTTTGAACGAGATTTTCCCCGCTTCCCAGATTTTCTTTCCTCTGTTCGACCCCTTGCAACAAGTGCCTCGGTTTGTGAATTGTGAGTCTTCAGTTCCTTCTTTCGACACTCATGATTCACCAATGCCGCAGACACCTCATCAAGTTTCACCTCGGATTTTCCATACAACAAAGTAGTTGTCAAATGATCATAATCATCAGGCAATGAATTTAACAAACATAGTGCCTTATCCTCGTCAGGAATTTTCACATCAAGGTTTGCTAAATCAGCAAGTATTTTATTATAATCATTGAGGTGTTCATGCATAGAAATACCTGGACTATACTGAAATCGGAAGAGTCGCTTCTTCAAGAAGAGCCGATTTTCTGCGCTCTTGGTCATATACTTCTCCTCCAATTTTGTCCATAACTCCTTAGCAGAAGTTTCCTTCATATACGGGTATTTCAACTCCTTATCAAGGAATGATCGAATAGCAGCACAAGCATGAAGATTAATTCGTGTCCACTGCTTGTCATCAATATCTTCTGGTTTATCTTCCAGAACCATATCCAACTCTTGTTGATACAACACATCCATAACTTCACATTGCCACATACCAAAATTATTAGAGCCATTGAATTTATCAACCTCTAACCTTGTAGTAGCAATTTGATGTCTATTGGATGTAGACGCCGACGAAGACGATGTCGACTCCTTCCCCTTCACAGATTCATCTTTATCTCCAGCCATCTACTCGGCACTATTCACAGGACTGTAGCGCCAACAAATTTTTCACTCCCACGAGAACGCCTAGTCGAAACACTAGGCTCTGATACCACTTGTTGTGCGGAAGCGTCAACTAAGTGTGAGTGAAAAATAAACCACAATAACTGACAAAAGATAAATGGAACAATACCAACAAGAACACCAAGATTTATACTGGTTCGGCAATGCCTACATCCAGTTTGGAGACGACGGAGTATTCCACTATAATCAATGAGAACATACAATAGTGTTTATCACTCAATTTCCCAAAGACCCGAATAACCCCAAGCTCACACACTTACAATAGGAAGAGAAAACCAAAAATACAAAGCAAGACAATTTGAGAAAATTCTTCTCTATGCCAAATGGCTTCTTGCTATTTTTCTCTCTTCCTTTCTCCTTGGTGTTGTTGAGTTATGCCTACACCTCCTTTTATAGGCCAAAGGCCTCTCATCAAGTCAAAAGAATTAGGCATAAGTGCATCCATTCTTTGACCACAAATTAGGCATAAGAGCATCCATTTTATTTCCCACATGTAGCATGCCAACCATCAATTTTGACCACAAAAGTAGCCAACATCATTTGTTGGTTTTAGACTACTTTCTACTTTGTTTGAGCCAACAATCAACAGGAATTGCCTACTCGGAACTGTGATCAACTGTCACCCACCCTTCTCATGTATGTTATTATTATGTATTGTTTCACCTTCAGTATTTGTTTGTATTCATTCCCATAACTATGCTTATGATACCTAAAATATATCTGCTTTTAGTAGTTTTCCGTTTGTTGATCTTGATAGTAATTTAACTTTGCTTGCAGGGAAAAGGATATTGAAACCGGGGATTTCCTGGAGGCAGCCAAGTCATGTCTCCAAATTTGCCGTGCCCATGGAGTTCCATTACTAATAAACGATCGCATTGATGTTGCACTTGCCTCTGACGCTGATGGTGTGCATATTGGCCAGTCCGACATGCCCGCCCATGTTGCACGTTCTCTCCTTGGCCCCAGAAAGATAATTGGTGTGTCCTGCAAGACCCCAGAGTAAGCAGGGCAAGCATGGCTTGGTGGTGCTGATTACATTGGCTGTGGTGGTGTATATCCAGCTAATACAAAGGAAAACAATCTCACCGTAGGCTTGGACGGGCCGAAAACTGTTTGTTTGGCTTCCAGATTACCTGTGGTTGAGATTGGTGGGATCAATATTTCAAATGCACGTCCAGTGATGGAAATGGGTGTACCGAACCTGAAAGGTGTTGCAGTTGTGTCTGCTCTATTTGACAGGGAATGTGTTCTGACAGAGACTAGGAAGCTGCATGCAGTGCTAACGGAGGCAACAGCAGCAGCAGCAGTTAACTGAAACGTACGGGAACAAGGCCTTGATTCAAATTTCTGTCTGAAGTTTAGCATCGGTACCAGAATCATCATGACATTCATTTGTTCTTGTTAGTGGTTAGAAAGGCGAATGTACTCGGTGTTTTTGGGTTCAATGCACCGAAAAAAGTTGATCTTGCTCAGAAGGTCTGAGTATGGACGTTAGTCTGCGTAGTATGGGACGTTTGGTTGCTCGGTATGGACGTTTGTTTTTTCAAATATTTGGCACAGAGGTTCTGTATAATGTAATGCACTGCAGCGGTGTGATGTACTGCTCTAAATTAATTCATGATATGTAACCATGTGCTTGGCTTCTGACTTGAGATGGTTGATCGAATATTTGAATTATTGAAAACATTATTGTATTTTTATTGAGTGGATGTGAAGAATATAAAAGTAAGCCTTTTTGCTGTCTCCGAACTCAAGATCTGTCTTGACATGCCCCAATCTCGATATCCCCAAATATCAGGATAGACACATGTTGGCCGACACCTGAGGGTGACGAAACCATTTTAAACATACATACAATTAAAAATACTTAATTAGAACGAATTAAACCAAAGCAGAATTGTATTCAGAGCATACCACTAACCAAGAATAATGTGAAAGAATTATTATAGAAAGGTACGAATTGAGAAATGGGCCTTGCATAAAAGAGACTCGAAGATGCCTAAGCAGAAGTACCCTGATGTCGGGAGTGTGTGCCTCGAATCTAAATCCTAAGGCGCCAAAATAGAAAAGGTGAGTGGACCAAAGTTTATAATAATACTAATAATAAGAAAATCATTTTCTTTCTGAACATATTAACCCCTTGTTTTGAAAAAATATATAATATATATATATATATATATATATATATATATGTAGTACTACATAGTAGGTTTCATGAAAACTCTAGCATGGCATGAAAACGTTCATAAAACATATAGGTGTAAAACAATGCTCGATAATGGTGTTATCGCCGCCCGAAGGTAAATCCATACATCTCACCGATACTGTACTCTCTAGGGGTATCATAGTGGCTCGAAGGCATAACCATCACCAAAGGTGAAGTTGTACGACAATGGGTTACGCCAGTGAAGAAACAATGGTCCATCTTTTTGCCCCAAAGGACATTTTCATAATTTCACGCTTTAAAATTATAAAAACCTTAAAATTTAGGGATGGGTCGTTACATGTCTGCTACTATTTCATCTTTGTGTTTACTCCAAAAGTCAACCCTATCCTGAAACCCAACATGGTTTTAAACTAGATTGGGAAACCCACCCAAACTCAACCCGGTTCCAACCTGACCGTTTATTGGGATGTGCTAGGTTGGGTGGATGCCTTTCTTGCTCATGTCAACCCAAATTCAACCTGATTTTAGTCTGCATTCGCTTATGCACATATTAGTCATCCCATTTCATATATATATATATATATATATATATATATATATATATAGAGAGAGAGAGAGAGAGAGAGAGAGAGAGAGAGAGAGAGAGAGAGAGAGAGAGAAGTGAGGGGAGAGGAAGAGATTTGGAGGGAGAGAATCCTACTCCAGAAAAGTTACGACATGGAGTAAGAAAAGCATTTTATCCTAACTGAGAACTGTAAAAATGAAGACAAGCAATCAGAACAGGAGTTCAGAACAAAGCAATCCAAATAAAGAGATAAGGGCGCTACCAAAGTATACAACAAAAGTATTACTAACTTATGTTCTAACTGAATAAACCTCCTTACATGCCACACCCCATTAGGGGGCAAAGTTTCCATTGTGAGAATCTCTTGTTCTCGGATAAAACGATACAACACAGCCCGTTTAGGCGTTTACACCCCACACCATAATTTACACAAGCTTGTTTATTGAAACACAAAACACCATCGCCTACGCAAAACCAAAAAAATGACTGTTTTTACAAACATGACAACGTTTTTTACTACAAAGACAATGAGAGCCCGCACGTTCAGGTTCTCCGATATTGAGGAAGAAACTGGTCCTCAGCTGACGCGCACTTCTCCACTTGCATGTACTTCTTTGACTGTCTTAACATACTCATCTTCTTCTTCTTCCCCCTCGCCTTCTACTTCTTCCTTTGTATCACCATCTTCTTCTCCCCAGCTAAAGCCTCCAATTGATCGGGAAACTGGAGGAGGAATTTTGGCTTCCTCCACTATCTTCATGATGTCTTCGATAGTTTGGAGAGAAAAGGTTGGGTTTTCTTTTCTGTAGTAGATGGTTTGAGCTGCTTCTGTAAGCTCTCTTGGCAAGTTCTTTAAAAACCATGGGTGGTTCTTGATATCTTTAATGGTGATCCTCTGAAGCAAGAATTGAAGCCAGTTGAGCACACCATGGAAGAGCAAGAAAACAGAAAACAATGCACTTAGCTGATAAAATCCAACATCAAATTCACTTGAGCTATTTTATGTTCAACACTCGCACAATGATTCAAACTTTTAAAATTCATTTCTTTTCGTTTTAGGGGGCACCTTGGGATGACTAAAAAAGACCTAGACAGGAGCAAATCAGATGAGACTGAAGTAAACAAAATATACGAGGACTTAGATGCATACCTCCATCCTTTCATTCCGAAGGTTAAAACATTAGTCCGTTGATAAGACAACAATTACACCATTATGGATTCTTGATTATTCCAAAGACTGTCAAGGTAAAGATTGCAAGGGACCCTTCATTATACGCCTAGTCTAGTAGGATATTCTGTGTCAGAACTCAGAAGCCTATATATGCAAATTAATCTGATGTTATTCAGTCATAACAGGACAATGAGCCATTTGCCATTCACCTACAAAGTTCAGCCACCTAAAGCTTTCTTTTTTAAGTAATACATAATCAAAAAGTGCCCGGCAACATAGTATCATACATACCCTTCCTGGATTTGCAACAAAGATGCGAGAGAGGAGATGCCTACAATCTTGAGACACGTGAACATGGTCTGGGATCTTGTAATGAACGCCCATTATTTTCTGCATCAAAAGAATGAAAGGAAACTACACAGTTAAAACGAAAAAACATGCATGATTAACATTCAGAGGCTGAATAAATAGTCAAATTACTTTAATGGTTTTCCTGAAATTCTTTGGATCTTCTTGGTCTTCAAATGGATAAGCTCCCACCAGCATAACATATAGGGTTACTCCACAGGACCACACATCTGCCAACTGGATGAACAGAAACCAAAGTCAGATAATTGAGGTAAAAGCTCTTGTTGAAAATTTCTACTTAAATTCCAGACACAAAAATTCAATGAATGAGTGTATAACATCATTTCACTTCCTGCTCCCCCCAGGCAGGAGAACGGTTTACCTCCCTGATTCCTAGTTGTCATGTAAATGAACATTGCTATTATGGAAGCAAAAAATTGACCACAAATATTGATGCTGCCACTCCAAGTTTCAACTCATTTTCGCCATCGTTAAATGATATACCTATGCCTTCACCTACTTGGCGCAACAAGAAATCACGTAAAGAAATCTTATGACACAATCCGGAAAATCCCATTCATTGTAATGAATTTATATTAACTGGCCCTTAGAACAATATACCAGTATCTTTAAAACTGTAGTGCATCAGTTATAGAAGAATGAAAATGACAACAATGCAAAAGTTACTAAAGCTACCTTGCCATCATACTCTCTTCGAGAAAGAACCTCAGGAGCAATATATGCTGGAGTTCCCACAGTTGATTTAGGCCTTGAATGCAGCAAGGATGACTACACAAATAAGGTTCATCAGACTATAGAACTTTAACATTTACCTTGAAACATAGTATGTTCATTGCAGAATTAAACCTTAGAATAACCAAAATCACAAATTTTCAGGCGTGGAGCCGCGCTGCCATCCAGCAAGGTATTCTCCAGCTTCAAATCTCGGTGGCATATTTGCTGCACAGCAAGACAAGGGGCAAATGAGAATCACGGGTTAAGGATAAAATCCATTGGACATCAGGAGCATTATAGACTCATATTATCTTTACCAGAGAATGACAGTAGCTAACTCCTGAGATAAGCTGCTGAAAAAAATACCTAGCCTGCAAAACCAACAAAACTTAAGATGACTTTGTTACTTAGAAACTTAACAAATTAGCCAGAGTGAAATACACACTGGAGGGTTATGCAATCATAAGTATTGGCATGCTGTAAGTATAGCTATCATTTTCTTTATCATTTCCGGGATTTTATGAGGGTACAAGTACAAAAGTTTTCAAAATTTGGAGCTTCCCATTAGTCAAGGTCAGTGATCAAACCTCATCTTCACTAAACCTTCCTGCATTGCAGATTCGCTCGAAGAGCTCTCCACCAGCCGCATACTCCATCACGATACCAAGATGTGCAGGAGTCAAAACTACCTGAAATTCCAGAACATCATTTTACCCCACTGAAACTGATTATATTTTATTTGGATCCTTCACAGTGAAAACCATATCAACAAACACACACCTCCCTGAACCGAATGATGTTTGGATGGCGAAGCGATCTGTGGTTTATGATTTCCCTTGCCACATTCTCATCAATCTACGACCAAACAATGAAACATATAGTTAACGTCATACACATATACATATAATCATGTGAAACAATTAAGATATTGTGTTTTTTTCATGGATTCATAGAATGAAATGGAAAGATTGTAGCTTTTTCGAGCACCGACTCCGGAATTAAACAAATGGGTTTTCCTACATGAGGTTTATAATTCTAAAAGAATTAAACTTCAAAGCAAAAATCAAAGCAAAAACAAATAAGTAAACGGAGAAATGAAAAAAGGAGGAAAAGTAAGGACCTTGTGGCCGCGGTCGATGAATTTCATGGCGACGAGCTCTTTGGTCTCTTTGTTCCTCATAAGCCTGGCCACCCCAAAATTCCCAGATCCAATATCCTTAACAATCTCGTACTTTTCCATTTTCTACGTTTGATTTCTTCTAATTTTGCTCTTGGGGTTCTGTATAGAAACTCCAATTGAGCTGCACACCACGGAAGCTTGAAACGATCCAAGCTCACACAACACCCAGAAACAAAGAGAAACTGAACCGAATCGGAGAAAACCCAAATCCTGGAACGAGATCAGCGTTCTAGAGAGAGAGAGAGAGAGAGGGGGGGGGGGGGGGTTGGGAAGGAAGAGAGTTACTGAATTGGATCACTTGCTGGATTTGATTTGGGGAATTGATTAGGTTGGGGTTGCATGTGGTGAAGATTGAAAGAAAGAATGTTCTATTTGGAAAGAACGAAAGAGAGAGAGAGAGAGAGAGAGAGGCTGAGAGTCTTCAAGGTTAAGCAAAAGGAATCACAAAGAAAGCTTTATAATGGTGAGCCTTCTTAAAGATTTATTTACTTTTCATTATTTTATTTTTCCATTTTTGCCTGGATCAATCTCCATTTTTAACTTGGGATGAGAACGGGGCGGGTGTGAACGGGCGCCACATCCATCTGTCCTTTTCGTTTAAGATTTATTACTCCATTACTGCATGGATTATTTTCGAATTTCTTCCTCTCAATTCATTAAGTTTGGGGATTCGAACAGTTGAAATTTGATTTAACGGTTAAAATTATTACAATTTTTAAAGTGGACCTCTGTTTATAACTTTTAAAGTGAGCCTCTGTTTGCAGCCGTTGATCAAATTTCAACAGGCGGGATTTCCGAACTTGATGAATTAGGAGGAAGAGATTCGGAGAGGATCCCTTTCCACCGCATCCATAACTAGTTATTTTAATTGAGAATTCCTCATTCTTGCATCTGCAGGGAATAGGAACAATATTTGGTTACTCAAAAATAAGTAGTAATTTTTATTTAAAATTTTTTTAAATTGTTTGTTGTTAATTTATAGAATTTCATGTTTTTAATCATAACTGTTCAAATTATAAATCATCCTATAAAAATCGTCTCTACAAAAAATCAATTAAAAAGTCATTAAACTGTTTGAAAACAAATTAACGATATTGATAAAAGCATTACGAATCGTTTATGTATTTGTTACAATAGATTGACTAAACGACCTTAGTTTTAATTTATTTTGGCACAAATGATCTTTACAGTGTGATTCATAATATGAATGGTTCTGATCATAAACACAAAGTTTTATGATTAAAACACTCAGAATTTTAAGTATGAGCTTCTACTTATTTTTATGTAATCAAGTATTATTTAGAGAATAGTACCTCTAAACCTGCATCCACCAATTCGCTTTTTTATGAAAAAATTAATTAGTAATATTTTTTTGTTCATATATGAAACATAAATTAATCGACTCGTATCAAAAGGTTAATAAAATAGTGAATAATTCCACATAATTATAATAGCATAGTAACCTCTAATTCGTTGAATGTTCATCAATCCCTGTCTCAATCTTCTTTTATATATAAAACCAGAGCCCCAATTTGGGTCACGGCTTCGACAAAATGATTAGGACCAGAATACAACCAAAGAAAATCAAAAGCAGCAAAGAAGAATGCATAAAACAATACAAGGGTAATTTTGTAAATTTACTTTTTAATAATTTTGTCTTAGAACAAGTGGATAAGCAATCTGACAAAGCTAGGAGCAATTAAGTATGAACAGTCATATCACAAAAATGTACAAACAAAGCATTTTAAGAGACGTGTAATGCTGGTTATAAAAAAATATTTTTTGAAGGGGTAGGCTTAGCCTCGTAATGGACTAGCAATAATATGATTTAATCAGTTGTTTATTAAATATTATTTTCTCTATTTTTAAACACGTTCAAAATATCTTAAGAGACATGTAATGCGGATTATAAAAAAGTCGTTCGCACACGAATAATTATCTGATTAAATTAATTGTCAAATGATTTTTTTTTTTTTAACAAACGATATTATCTAAACATAAGTGGGATAGACTAGGCTTACCCTCACAATAGGCTAGCAATAATGTGATTCAATTAATTATTTATTAAACATTATTTTCTTTATTCTTAATGTAAATTCTATAGAGACCAATGTTATTATGTCAATTAAACTGCTTTAATTGGTTTATAAAAGGTTTATTCTAGCATGATATAAGATTATTCATTAGGTTGTGATTTTCACACACCCTTAACTACTTTTCCCACACTCCTCCATATTTTTTAATACTTAATTGGTATCCTACTATTTAATCTTCCGTATATATCCCTCCCTATTTAATCTTTCATTAATTACCATAAAAGAGTAGGAAGGGTATATATGGAAGATTAAATAGTGGGATACCAATTAAGCATTAAAAATTAGAGAGGCGTGTGGGAAAAGTAATAAAGGGTGTGTGAAAATCACACCCTATTCATTTACTTGAAATATTTGACTTTTCTTTTGTCAATTTACGCATATAAATATATTTAAAACGTATAAGTCACGCTTTGCACGTCGTGATTTAAAAAATATCTGATGCACGCGTGTGTACGCGTACATGAACACTAGTACTTATTAAAATAAAAGGTAATACAGGACATCACAACTTGCAAAACCAATGGGTAAGACTTGCAAACGTAAATATTATCCACAAAAGCAAAATATATGCAACTAAAAGGTTAACATAATTTTCTCATGACATCAAGGGTTTTTTTGACAAGTACTTTTAAACGACTAAAAGCGTTTTTAGATAAAATATTTTTGAAACCAATCCTTAGTAAAAATACAAGTTAATCATAAAAAAACACTTGAAATACTTATTACAAAAAGCACGTACCATAAAATTAAAATCACTTGCCAAACGAGCATCAAAATACCAACTTTCCTCCACAAAAGCACCAAAGTTTTGCAGGGTCTAAATATCACCACAAAAAAAACAAACTTGAGCACACATCAAAGGCTCCACAGTAGAGTGAAGCCGACTTCGATGAGCACTCACAATCCTTCCACTAGTACGAAAGGTGGGTTGCGTCCGAAACTAGTAAAGGCAGAGAGTGGAATTTGCAAGATATATCTAGCAAGCACTGTGCAGAGTCGGACATTTCACACCATTAGACTTCCACCAAAGGAACATATATTTCAAATTCATTATTTCAGATCGATCAGAATTGCTTTTAAATGATTAAAAGCATTTTGGTAGAAATCACTTAATAAAAATGTAAGTGAATATTAGAAAAACACTTTTCTAGAAAAGTACTTCAAGTGCTTTTGGAACTCAAAAACATTTTCTCTAGAGGTGTTTTTAATCATTTTGAAACCACTTCTAAACGAGCCCTTAACATGTAAAACATACCCCCATCCAACTTGAGTGCACTAGCAGGAATCTTGTGCTATGACTGCTATTCTAGCATGCAATCTATCAAAAGCATCCGCAAGAACTTGAGATATCAGATTTTGGTGAAGAATACAATCCGGAAGGAGGGGAACATGCCAATATAATTGTTTAGCTTTTTAATTAAAATGATCTATGAGATTAATATAACTTATCACTTTAGTCTTTGACATTGAAAATCGATGCAAGTGGTCATTGAGTGAGTTTGTCCATCGGAAATCTTTTTTATCATTCCCTAAGAAATATGTTAATATTCTCACTAACACCCGTTTGTGTTGTAGATTTTTCGGTTGCATCCTCCCTATAACTGCCTTTGTACCCTATACGAGATAACAAGAATCAAAACCATTGGAGTTTGGCGGCGGTGGAAGTGATTGTATTGTTGTCTCTCTTGAAAACTCAAACTCATTCTCTTCTCTCTTTTAAGGATGAGTATCTCTCCTTTTATTTTATTTTTCACTTTTGAGAGAGAATTCATGGAGGACGGGTGTACATTTGAATCAAGGTGATCTCGAGACTACTCGGAATCCGGAAAATATATTTGCGAAGATCTTTCGAGGATCCCGAATATTTGATACAAGTCTCTTTTGTGTCTATCAAGTGTTTGATGCAATAAAAATCGGGTAAATTGTGGTTTGATCCCCTGAACTATTTGAAATAAGCCAACTGACCCCTTTTCGTTAGATTCCATCCACTCATCTGTCAAATTCAAGGGGAAATTAGTCTTTTTATCATCAATTCTTACATGTCAGTTATAACCATCAATAAAATTATGACATGTGGAAACATAATAATGTGAAATGGCCCATTATGCAAATGTTTGGTTTCTTTATGTTTCTTATTATGCTATAAGTATTTGAATTATTACGTGTCCATGTGTCATTATTTTATTAGTGGTTATAACTGACAAGTAAGAATTGAAGATAAAAAGATTAATTTGCCCTTAAATTTAACGGAATAGTGGACGGAATCCAACGAAAAAGGGTTATTGACTGATTTTAAATAGTTCGGAATAAATTTCAACTAGATAATAGTTTAGAGGATCAAACCGCACTTTACCCCAAAAATAAAAACTAGTTGTTGTTGTGAAGCCCAACCATAAAACCCAACCCAAAAGGCCAAAACTGAATAAAAATTAATTAAAATCGCGATCTACCATTTGCCCCATTTGTCCCATTTGTCAGAGATAAAAAAATAAATTAAATTAAAGAAAAATGAAATATGCGTTCCGATCCGAACTCGCAAACTCTCTCTCTCTCTCTCTCTCTCTCTCTCGTGAAGACTTTTGAGAGTTGTTGAGTCGAGTCCGAGTGGCCTCAGCCTTCACCTCCTCTGCCTCTGGGAGAGATCAGAATCATCACAACACAAATATTACACCACCTCCTCGCTGACCGTCCAGATCCCACCCTCGCCGGCGATCGCCATGTTCTCTTCCGTCCGATCTCTCTCCCTCTCCCTCCTGTTCGTCTTCTTCCTCCTCGCCCCCGCTTTCGCCACCGAGGCAGATCACAAGGTAAAATTATCCCCCCCCCCTCCTCCTTCTCTCTATCTCTTCCATTGCGTTGCGCAAACCCTAACATTTTCTCTCTCACTAAATCCCCGTAGATCTCTATGTTTGTCCTTTAAAACTTTAAATTCCGATTCAGATCCGTATTTTCTACGGCTGGTTATCATGTAACTGTGTAAGCATGTGTATATGTTTGTTAGGGTTAGATCTTAACTGGGTTTTTCTTGTTGGTCCAATTGTTGCTGTTTTTGTCTTATGGGTACCTACGATAGCGCTTGTAGTGGTGAATTGGGACTTGCAATGGTGATTTTACCATAGGGTTTTGGTATTATGTTAATGGGGTCTAGGGGCCTCGAGGATATCGATGACGAAATTTGCGTGAGCTGGGTTTATGCTTGCATTTGAGTAGATTTATGCATAGATGCTTCGTTTAGCAGAACAAAAGACATCAAACTTATCGAAAGTGCAGATCTTGGAACTTGAAAACTACATTGCACAGATAGCTAATATCACTACGTATCCATAACGCTGAAATGACATCTGAATGGGATCCACCTCCACCAAAAACTGGTTGCAAGTCAATCTGCCATTGTAACACAAGAAGCTTGCCTTGCATTAGCAAAAAATACTTTATGAGTGCTAATGTACTGTCCATATATCTATAAGTTAGGTACCCGTTCAATGAACCCATTGATCCTCAACCTAGGTAATTTCAAAAGACATTAGTTTGAGGCATCCTGATGCTCTAATGAAGCATTTACAGGTGGCAGGCTGCCTTGAATTGTAGATGTAAAAGATGATAGCCTGAAGCCTTTTTCTATAATCGGCACGTGTCAACTAGAATTTCACATACACTGTCATTCTGTCATCAATTTTATTAATCTAACAGGAAACATTTTTGTTAGTTCTAAGTTCACACTTTCCTGCACTGCTATGATAATAATTGTATTGGATTGATCCATGCTTGATCTAATTCTAAATTATCTGTAAATATTCTAATGCTCCCTTGCTTTCGTTTTCAGTATCAAATAGAAGATTCAGTTACCCTTTGGGTGAATAAGGTTGGGCCCTACAATAATCCTCAAGAAACATACAATTACTACAGTCTTCCTTTCTGTCATCAATCTGAAAATGCTGCTCACAAGTGGGGTGGCCTTGGTGAAGTCCTGGGTGGAAATGAGTTGATTGATAGCCTGATTGAAATAAAATTTCAAAGTATGTAGGCTTCCTTGCTCTGCTTTAATTTTTGTTGCTGGATTGAGGTATTTCATTGCAACTTGATCTGTTTCATTTCTATATGCAGAAAATGTGGACAGGGCCACCATTTGCCAACTTGAACTTGACGATCAAAAGGTTAAACAATTCAAGGACGCAATCGAGAATAACTACTGGTTTGAATTTTTCATGGGTATGTTTTCAATAAAATTATTTAATACGATATGTATACATGGTATAAATATTGGTTTAGATCAAATTGAAGTATGGTGTTTCTAGATGCATATGAAGTTTCTGTTGGAAGTCTTGAGTTAACATTCCAAAACACTTACTGTTGATTTACAAAGTTTGTACTCTTTTTGGTATATAGCATGCGTTTTATTTTCTCTGGGGAAGTCGGTGGCCTGTTGGGGCTAGAAGGCCTGCAATTCAGCGTAATTACTGGAGA
The DNA here is from genome assembly GCF_963583255.1 of Pyrus communis. Lineage (NCBI taxonomy): Eukaryota > Viridiplantae > Streptophyta > Magnoliopsida > Rosales > Rosaceae > Pyrus > Pyrus communis. The sequence goes on from NC_084817.1 coordinate 23,241,301, forward strand.
ATGTTGTGGAAAGAATGAAAGATGAGTCGTACGTATCTAGCGCATGGAAGAGGGATGTAGGAAGCAAAAGATTAGGGCAGAGTTATCGTTAAATCAATATTAAGAACATTTCTTGTGCTTATATTTGGACTACAATATAGCTGATGCAATAAAATTATTTACTTAGATGTTTCCTTAGTCATAAAAGTTAATTGATCATTGTATTGTGACTTACATGTTTGTCTATACCTCATGAGCTACTTTCTAATTGTTGCCAAGATCAATATTACTTTACGAGAAACTTGATTTTTAACTACAAGAATTTTGTGTTAATTACATTTTCATAAACAGTATAATGTTAGTATTGGCTTAGGAAATGCTTGAAATTATCTGAAAGTGGTTTTATTGTGTGTGTTAATCTGGATCTCTGTGGGGGTCTACTGCAAGGGTTTATTTTCTTTATGTTTTGTGGCCAATTTGTTTTATATGGGGGCATTCACTGATCCTGTATTTTGTCTCTTTAACGTATTATCTCCCCTGGACGTTGCTGTGCTGGATACATATTCAGATGATCTCCCTTTATGGGGTATGTGGTATACTCGTTCCTCCCAATTTGAGCTCATGCTTGTGTTATCCTCTTATTAAATTGGTCTTCGTCTTCTTGTGATGTACTAGGCTTTGTTGGTGAGTTGCACCAGGACAAGAACAGTGAAAATGGCAAGCATGTCCTTTACACTCATAAAAGTATCATTGTTAAATACAATAAAGACCAGGTTTGCGATTCTCCATATCAGATGTGGTTTTTATAATGGGCTTGAGGATCTATGATTTTTATTATAGTTTATAATTTTGTAGATCATTCATGTGAATCTCACTCAAGATAGTCCAAAGCCATTGGAAGTAGGGAAGAAATTGGATCTAACATACTCTGTCAAATGGATTGCAACCACTGTCACCTTTGCACGTCGATTTGATGTCTATTTGGACTACCCTTTTTTTGAGCACCAAGTAAGAACTGACTGTTTATTTGTTTACCTATTTTTCTTTCTGGCGTTGAAAGCGTATTATCCTAAATTCAGTAGAATTATGTCTGCAAGGTACTGTAACATTGGTTGCTTAATGATGTTAATATATATATGTGTGTGTGTGTATGTATGTATGTATTTTAATTTTTAATGAGCTGTATGTACATTTTGCAATATGCAGATACATTGGTTCTCGATTTTCAATTCATTCATGATGGTTATATTCCTTACGGGTTTGGTCTCAATGATATTGATGCGGACTCTTAGGAACGACTATGCAAAGTATGCTCGGGAAGATGACGATCTGGAGACTTTGGTATGGTCTAATGATTTTGTTTATAATCATATCATATCCTTCTTTTAGATGTTTTGATTTTTTTTCTTATGCGATGACATAGATAGAGATACAATACATAAAATCTTTTGTGTGGTGACCCTTTTGAAAATGTGCCTATTGTAGGAAAGAGATGTCAGTGAAGAGTCTGGCTGGAAACTTGTGCATGGGGATGTTTTTCGGCCTTCTCGGAATTTGGTTGTTCTTTCAGCTCTTGTTGGCACAGGCGCTCAGCTAGCGTTGCTTGTTCTCCTCGTCATCTTACTGGCAATTGTTGGGATGTTGTATGTTGGGTATGTTGACTGCTTGCTCAAAAGTTCTTGGGATGCTATTTTGGGTTACTGTTTTCCACTTTCCTAGCTTTATTTATTTTATTATTTTCAAAACGTTTATATTTGAATCATAAACATGTAAGTTGTGCATACATATATGTTTATGTAATTAATGTTAGTTCAACTATGCATCGCTGCACATTAATGGTTCCCTGTCTTATCTTGTTATCTCATATTCCCATCTTAATTAGTTCATTACTATTTGTGGTCCTGGGAGGAATTGCTAGATTTTTAATTGTGTGTTATGTCTTACATCATTGCATTTATCTGGTGTCTCAGGAGAGGTGCAATTGTAACAACTTTCATAGTGTGTTATGCCCTTACATCTTTCATTTCTGGTTATGTAAGTGGTGGGATGTATTCACGGCATGGGGGTATGTATTTCTTTGTTTGATATGATAGATGTGCTAGTCATTCTGTTTAAGCTTTCTAACAAATGACTACAATCTTTATCAGGTAAAAACTGGATAAAGTCAATGATACTCACAGCATCCCTATTTCCATTTATGTGCTTCGGGATTGGGTTTGTCTTGAACACAATTGCTATTTTCTACGGGTCACTAGCAGCTATTCCTTTTGGCACAATGGTGGTTGTTTTTGTCATTTGGGCATTCATCTCTTTTCCTCTAGCACTTCTTGGTACAGTTGTTGGAAGGAACTGGAGTGGTGCTCCTAACAATCCTTGCCGTGTGAAAACCATTCCTCGTCCTATTCCTGAGAAGAAATGGTATTTAACCCCATCTGTAGTCTCAATGATGGGAGGACTTCTGCCCTTTGGAAGCATATTTATCGAAATGTATTTTGTCTTCACGTCCTTCTGGAATTACAAGGTGAAATTTCAATAACTATGTACTGTTTATAGGATAGACTTGCTGATTACATAGATCTGAGTACAAAATAACATTGCAAACATAGGCTGTGCATGGCATTCCTTAGAGTTAGACAAAATTACAATAGTTGGAGTCATTATGATACCAAGCTTATGAAAACTGTTGAATTCATGAGGTTCATTTGCTGAATTTTACATCTTGAAAGCAATGATTCCTGGTCTGTCTTGGGAATCATTTGTTTGTCAAAGACTTGGTGAAGTTCTGTTGCACCACATTTGAGCATATTCTATGTTGTTTAGAAAGCTGCTAAAGTCTGTTGTGGCGAAAGTGCATGATACTTGTTGAGTGTTGACACAATGATTAACATGAATAGTAATGTATTTCTTGGTCTTTGTGTCTCAACAGGTGTACTATGTCTATGGCTTTATGCTGCTTGTTTTTCTGATTCTCATCATTGTTACCGTATGCGTGACAATTGTGGGGACATACTTCTTGCTTAATGCCGAGAACTACCACTGGCAATGGACTTCTTTCTTTTCTGCTGCATCAACAGCTGTCTACGTGTACTTGTATTCAATTTATTACTACCATGCAAAGACTAAGATGTCGGGTTTCTTCCAGACCAGCTTCTATTTTGGGTACACTTTGATGTTCTGCCTTGGCTTAGGGATCCTCTGCGGTGAGTTTTATCTTATGCACTAACTTGAATTTCAGTTCCACTTCATGGATTTTGAGATGTCAATATTGTTTTTTGCTCGACTCTTGTTCCCACCCAGCCAGTATGGCAGCATGAATGTGGGCGACCAATTGTTGACCTACGTATTTAAAGGCATTTTACGGTGCTATCATTTCTTGATTGAACTATGCTTGACCTGAGCTTTAGTTGCAGAGTTACTAAGAAGAATCGTCTCTTCTTGAGTGCCAAGTTCTCCCACCCTCTGATTATTTGTTTGTTTCCTTTTCAAATGTGCAGGAGCTGTTGGATATTTGGGTTCCAATTTGTTTGTGAGGAGGATCTACAGAAATATCAAGTGCGATTAGAGCATCTCCGCGAGGAAATGGACCTGATGGAGCTTTCCCGAGTAGATTGGCTGTTGTTGAGGTACGTGGTCAGGGATGGGGATCCAGCAACCACTAGAGACCGAAATCGCAGGGTTGAGGATAGGGAATGTATTCTTTCTCTGGACTTGGGAAAGCCCTGAGAGTTTTTTTTGTTTCCCCAGCTGTCAGTGAAAGCCTAAATTTTAGATTGCAGAGATTGTTTTATAATCTAAGTTAGCGGACGTCGAACTCCTGTTGATTTTATTATTTTCTTTTTTTCGTCCTTTTACAAATAGGTGCCCTATTACTCTTTCTATCTGTATGTCTTTGGGATGGATGGAAAGGAAGGGAAGGGCTTCCCGAAACGAACCTTTGATTCCGAGTTATGTAGCGACTTGTGAATTTTGATTCCATCTGTACCTTGCATATATAAGTATCATTGTCTGAAACCTCACTTTGTGTTTCTACATCTTTGCATGATTTGTTTCGGCTATTTCTTTTAACCCGATATGAATGACAATTCAGGTGATCTCGTGATATTCCGTCGTGGGCTTTTTAGCCAAAATAGTTCTTGAAATTTGCATTATTCTTTATTTTGGTCTATGAGATTATTCATCATTAATCATTTTTGTCCTTTTGTGAATAATTATGTTAAATAAAGGTTAAAATAATCAAACTACCTTTAATTTAATAAACAATAGGTCAAAATGATCTGACAAAAAGAGAGTATTTTTGTCATTTTATCTTCGTTTAATGAAGATTTTTCACAGAATAACTAAAATGATTGATGGTGGACAAACTAATGAACCAATTCTATTGATTTCAAATCTTAGGAATTAAAATAAGTAGTTATGCAAATCTTGGAGATCATTTTAGATAAAGAGCCTTTCGAGGTGTCGTTAAGAAAATTACGGATGAGTATCCGTAAACGAGCTCTGTTTCTTCGACATCCATGTTGTGCAAAAACTGCTACATGCTGACATAAATCTTTGGATCTTTTTGTTAAAATCTTGTTTAACAAGTAATCCTAGTTTATGATAGCCTATTGTTGCAGATGGTGCTAGTTTGATCTCTGTCAATTTCCTTTCCCCTAACAGCTAACTATTTAATCCATTAATATTATCATTCTCCTCAAAATGATAGCCTTGTGTTATACAGGTAATGTTATAGTTAAGTCAATCTTGGTGATTTTAATTTAATTAGTTTTGTTTTTTATAATACGATATTTCAAATTACTATAATCTATTGAAAGATAAATTTGAACTTTAATGTTAGGAGACAAAAACACCATCTTAGCCAATCGGCCTGACATACACTGATCTAGCCAATAGACCTAACTTGCATCTGTATTTTGGCCTACTAGAGATTAGATTCTCTTTGTATCTTGTAGTTTAGAGCCGACGAACTGAGAAATTCAGATCAGTCAAAAGAGAGATCCAGACCCTTAGTTTGTGTAAGGTAGACCAATAAAATGAACTAATGGAGGCCATAGAGTTAAAAAAAAGTGGTCTGAACTTCTTAGTCTGTCAGCTTCGGATTGCTAGACGCGGAGAGGATTCGATTTGTAGTTGAAATAAGACCAAAAACCTCGTTCAGAGGATTGTGGCCGCCACATTCACTCACTCCTATATGGTCCTGTGGTGATGATAAAAAGATAGAGTGATCCACAAGATTTTGCCACGTGGCAGATAAGGGTTGATGCCACTTCACCCTCCCTCTCTCTCTCTCTCTCTCTCTCTCTCTCATTTGTAGCCACAATTTCCACAAGCCATCTGATTTATCAACACTACTAAGCCTTTCACTCCCACTCTCTTTAGCCACAACACAAAAGCCTTGCAACCAAAGCAAACCAAAAACCATGGCAGCCACAGCAGCAGCAGCTCTCTCAAGCACCATGGTCAGCACCTCCTTCATCCGCGGCCAGCCGATGACTAGCCTGCGGTTGTCCCCCAATGTCGGCCAGGCCCTTTTCGGGCTGAAGGCCAACCGCGGAGGGCGTGTGGCGATGGCTGCCTACAAGGTGAAGCTGATCACACCAGAAGGGCCACAAGAGTTTGAGTGCCCTGAGGACGTATACATTCTCGACGCGGCGGAGGAGGCAGGAATTGACCTGCCCTACTCCTGCAGGGCAGGGTCTTGCTCCTCGTGCGCCGGCAAGGTTGTGAGTGGGAGTGTGGATCAGTCGGACCAGAGCTTTCTGGATGATGATCAGATTGGCGGTGGATTTGTGCTGACCTGCGTGGCTTATCCGTCGTCTGACGTCACACTTGAGACCCACAAGGAAGAGGAGCTTACTGGTTAAGTGCTTTTGAGCTTTCTCATGATGATGTCATGTTTTGACGGCTGCTGTCCGGTTGAATCTGGCTTAGTTTGTTTCAGGATAAGGTTGTCTTGTTTCTAATTATATGAGTTGCTTAATGTTTTTGTACTTCGCTTGTGGTATAAAAATCATTGTACCTTGTAAACTCACCCTTGTATTAACTCTCTCCCTCTCTCTCTCTCTTTCTCTCTCTCTCTCTCTCTCTCTCTCTCATCTGCTTGGAAGTGCTTTTAGGATAATAAGTGCTTTTAGATAATTAAAAGAACATCTGACAACGTTTGTTAGTAAAAGTAAGGTTCAAGAGGGAAGAACTTGTAATGAAAGTGCTTGTGAAGGTAGAAGGTATGTCTTAAAAGCCATATTTAACTGACAGTGGAATGAATTTTAACATGGCTTAACAGAAACTTCCAAGTGTTCAGCCATTTTCTAAACCTAAACAACGCCCTCGCTTGCTAATCCATAATCGAAATGGTAGGATTATGACGAGTCAGAGTCGGATTCTTGTTGATTCCAATTACGAAGCCTCAACTTGCTAATCAAGCCCTTCATGTTTTCTGAAACAACTCCAATAGAGTATCCATTTGTTCTTCCACTCCATCATCATCATCGCTGTTTATCGGAGGCTGTGATGCACTGATTCTCACCGCGTCAGATAAATACTCTTCCACTCGAAATGAGTAGTCATGCTGAGATGGTCCGGAAGTTTGTTGATCAGCCTCGGGTTGCTGTTCCATTGGTGCTACCGTTACTTGATGTAGGGAATCCAAGGATGAGTTCCGAGACAAGGTACCAGATGCAACGGTTATCTCATCCCTCTCGTCTGTTGTATCAAGTGAACAAACTGACCTTGTTGCGTGTGAGTGTTTAGACCTCTCTTTTACTCGCTTGCACCAACTATGGAGCGAATCTCTAACACTCTCAGCAACAAGAGCTTTCTTACACTGGGATCCCATCTGCAGTCACCAAATAGCGAGAATGAACCATAAAAAACAACTCATTCGTGCGAGTCAGAACAATTTCTTAGCTTCTGTGACATCCATAAGTTCCCGTAAATAAGAAACCATTAGTTTGTTAGGCTAAGGTAACAATCCCGGAAAGTGTGCAGTATTGTGCATTGCGCAAAATTCTAACGTAAATCAGTGAAGCGTTTAAACAAACCTGTGTAACAATTACGTTCAGAGGCACTGTGCCGTAACTACACCAGAACTGAACAAGAACACTGCAAATTTGCAATCACCAAAAAATTAAGAAAAATATTGTAAGATGCATAATACCGGTACTCTTAACATGTCCATGGTCAACCTATAGGACTGATTGACGTTAGGATCCCGTTCATATGCATCAGCATGACCGGAAATTATTGCGTTGTCAAAGTACAGAACATACCCGCAGGTCAACCGAATAGCAATCATTAAGTGGTTTTTCATGAAGCATGATCTCTCCTTAAGCCCCCACTGCATTTACAGAGGAAAAGTTCAATACAATTTCCATAATCTCTGAAATTTCATCCAACCAATTTATATATCGTTACACGAGACTAATGCTCTTACCAAGGACCAGAGAAATGTTGCCATCTCAAAGGCATTCTGCAGTCACACCAAGAAAACTCGTGAGGATCAAAATAACTACAATTAAGGCGTAAGATATGATTTCAAATATTCGTAACCTGAAATATGATGAACTGTATCAACCGCAATAGTATCACAGGTTTTCCAAACCAAAACAAATCATCACGTGGCTTTACTTGAGTCCCATTAGCTGGCCCTGTTTGTTCCACTTCAAGTGCTAAGGAAGAGACGACATGCTGTAGTTTCGTTCCAACCAGCATGACAAGCTTTGACATGAACCGTCCGAAAGAAAAATGAGAAGGAAGATTGTTTTATAGACGATTTACTTTAGAACAATGATAGCATGTGTACTTACAATGGCAGGGATGAAAGAAAGCCAAAAGTAAATATTCAAACCTGCAGAAATCGGAAATATGTCAGGAAATAAGGCTCCAATAACACACACACACATGTGCGCGAATCTATTTATTTGCGTTCTGAAGACACAAGACTTTACCATGAACATTTACGAAAATGCAGACTATGGAATATCCCCAAAGCGGGCAGCTGCAAGCAAAAAAATTATTCAGATACAACAACTTTCATCCCGTAAGATAATTAAGATCATAATATGAAATAAATCCGTGTTCACTATTTGATTAAAGAAGCTGTTTTTGTTTTCTCCAATAACTCATCTATTCAAAGCTTAACGTCCAATGACACCAACCAGAGGGTAAAAACATTCCGAGTGATATTTACAGGCATTGGAAAAGGTCATTTCATCTTCTATCGATATTACATATGTACTGTCCTATACAGCCTTATATTAACTGGAGATGTGAATATAAAATAGCAGATTGACAGCCAAGAAGCGCAAACCATGACAACTCAAGTACATACATACGATACAAAACTCCCAAATATCAGAATATAACATAGTTTGGTATAAAGTTACGTATGTAATCCAGAAAAGTGCTTACCTAATACCCAGAATGCCCTGAAATTCATCTTCCATACTCCGGACCATGTATTTATGAAAATTATAAGAAAGTGGAAGTTTGTGCTTCTGCATATTACGAACGCATAAACAAAAAGCCATGCGCATCAGTACAATAACAACATCAAAAAGCCATGAGAAGGGATGCTATTCCAGTGAACAAGAAAGTCAACAGAAATACACTGGTTACTAATCTCAAAACACCTAGAGTGATTAATACACTCTAAGATCTGCAACTTTATCCAGCATGCTGCATATTCATTCAGATAGTTCGAGGTTTCTAGTGCAATATAGAAAACAGAATGTTTACTAACCTTTTGTTTTACAAATAAAATAAAAGGAGAAGAGAGACAACCAATTACAAATATGAATACAAAGAAAAATGAGGTGCCAAAGTATGTCTTGTACATAAGCAGTAGGAAACCAACGTGTTCAACTAAGGGAATCAATAATACTATACTCACACTGATGAAGCCCGAACGCAGAGCCAAGTAATCTGATCTCTCCATAGAACTCTTAAATTGTCGTAGAAAGCAGAGCTGCAGCATTAAGATGAAAATCATTACTTTAAAGACATTTGAAAACTCAGGATATTGAAGATTTTTAGCAAATAATTGGAGATAAGGGCCTGATCCATATTGTCCTTGCAGTAAAGACGTTTTGACTACTATGTGTTTTAAAAGTTGTCTTGATCGGAAAACACTAGGCAAATGAACTCAAAGGGGTATGTTTCAGCTCCCTTTGTTTTTATCAAATCTTATAAAAATTTGTTACCATTAGTTTTTGTGAAAAGGGAGAATCAAGGTTTAATATATCTTCTTTTGTATCAAGGATGATAAGTTACCATCCAAATTAGAAGCCGATTCCTGCTCCATGGATGAGATGTGTGATGGAAAATAAAGGTAGACTGCCGCCTCATGACCTTGTTTTTCTTTGCTAAAGAAAACACCAATGGATTAGTAGGCTCATATAGCCAAGATAATATATATGTACTTCAAAGACTTGCAAAAATAGGGTAATGAAGAAGGCATGGAAATGCACTAGAAGTTATCAGTTGAAAGGAAGCAAAAAAATCCACAAAATAAAACCTCTGAATTTACTCTTCTAGACTCCAATACTGAAGCTGATGCTAGTGTGTGTGTGTGTGTGTGTGTGTGTGTGTGTGTGTGTGTGTGTGTGTGTGTATGTGTGTGTGTGCGTGTGCGTGCAGGTGCGCGTTTTTTAACTCATATCAGCCAATTGCACATTTCCACACCAGTTTGTGTTATTCGGTTGTTATCAGAACCCCTTGACAATGAACTAATATTCTTTCCCATATCTAACTCCTGGGTAAATATTCTCAAGTACCAACTTCTAGATTTCGACCAAGAAAATTCATCGTAACAAGTTCATTTCTTGTGTCCAAGATAACTTCTCTTGGCTCAGATATCTCAATAGCCAATTTTTTGGTTTAGACTTGACAAAAAGAAACCCAGGCCTGCTGTTCTATAACCCTCTACAGACAGAAGTGAAGTGCCACAGGCTGGGGGATGGTTATTAAAAACAAACCTTTCTTGTTTAAATTAATTGACAAATGTAATCATTAATGTTAGCTAGTACGAGACATCACAATATTTGATTTTGCTTAATCTGATAAGGTTACAGGTCCGCAAGCATCAGGTTATCCAACACTTGACCAATTTCTCTGATGTGTCGAATGGCCTTGAAATTGACCTCAATTAGGCTATTGCGTTTAGCAATTGAGAAAATTTTCACCAGCATAACAAGGCTTTTAACAGATTCATTGCTAAGTGAGTGCTGAACAAATTCCAGGAGGCACCTTAACTATCTTATTTTTCGTTTTCTCATGTACCTTGAAAATTCGCATCAGCCAATGAGATTGCTTGATTTTCCCATTTCCTCCAACTGTAAATCTGTAAACAGGTGCACAAATTCAGAATGCAATGGCCAAAAACAACAAAGCCTTATCCCACTAAGTGGGGTCGGCTGTATGAATCCTAGAACCCCATTGCGCTTAGTTTTGCGCCAAGTCTTCCGTTAACTCCAAGTACTCCACGTCTTTTCTTAGAGTACTTGGAGCTAACGGAAGACTTTTCTTAGAATGCAGTGATCATCACAAGGAAATGAATTAGGGATGAAGATTACACCTTGCTCATAGCCAAAGCCACAGCCAAACAACTGTACAACACATGGATGATCCCAAGAACGAACAGGAACCGGTGCAGCTGCTCCAGTCCCTCATAAGAAACAAACGGTTCCCGGCCCTGCAATTAACCGTTAGAAATTGTAAGGAAAATGCATCCACAAATCTTCCAAATTTTAACTTCGGAAACCAGTTTACCTCACCACATTGATGAGAAAAATCAGTTAATCCTCTTGGAATCTCAGTCTTGTTAGGAGAACTTTCAAGCATGACATGCTTCTTGGTGCTGTCATCTTCCTCGGAACATATGTAAAATTTACTGGTGAAAAGGGAAGAGTTTACACAAATCCCAGAGATCCACCTTGCCGATTGTGACAACAACAACGATATTAGGCCAAGCAGCATCAGTTCTGCCATGAAGACCGAAATGCCAATTAGAACAAGAAGAGAAATGTAAACATTTAACCGGCATTGTCACAAACATTAGGGATATTAGAAGTCTAGCACTCCTCAGTAGAGAAGTTGTACTGTTTGAACTTAAACCCGAGGCTCAACTCACCTTCCTTAATCTTCTCTAAAGAAGCAAACAGCGCTTTCCTCCTAGTCTTCTTCAACCACTGCACACAAAATAACACAAATCACTGTTGAAAACTAAAACTAAAATTGAAAGATCTTAAATCCAAAATTCATAAATGCCTTCAAGGACTTGTTAAGCTCGCCACTTAGTACTACGGTCTAGTGGTATTCCTCTTCACTTGTAAGCGAGAGGTCTTAGATTCGATTTATGCCAAAGATCTTAAATCCAAAATTCATAAATGCCTTCAAGGACTTGTTAAGCTCGCCACTTAGTACTACGGTCTAGTGGTATTCCTCTTCACTTGTAAGCGAGAGGTCTTAGATTTGATTTATGCCAAAGGCGAATTTGAACCACATTATTGCTAGCCCATTATGAGGCTAAGCCCACCCCCGCCCCTTTAGCGTAGATAATATCGTTGTTCAAAAAAAAGAACTTGTTAAGAATAAAACAACCCTCCATCACAACAACATTCAAACTTATTTCCTCTCCTTTCCTGCCCTTTTCTCCGCAACCAAGCATAGAAACTGCCGAAGCAGGTCCCACATCGAAAAAGTTAAATCGTCATTATATTGAATGGCTCTACGACTAATTTCATCAAGACTTTTGTATAAAACGGTTAAAACCCAACCTATTGCCTATTGGAGTATACGTGTGGTTAAGTTGGGATATCAACGTTGATTAGTAGTGTACCACCGTCCTGAAGAGTTTGATAGAAACTTGTGAACTAAACTAAACAGGTAGGTCTGTGGGTTTTATTGGATGAGTATATAGGTTAAGTGATACTTACTGCACGTGAGTAACATGTGCATGTATGGTTTACTAGATAAGATAGTATAAATAGCTTTTCCCTCTTTAATATTTGAGTGATTGTAAATTCAGAAATATTGAGAGAAAGATATAAAGAGTTTTCTGTGGCTTCTTCTTCAAGCTTCTTTCCGTTATATTTCTTGATGTCTATGGAGTCCATCTCAGTTGTTAATATGGTATCAAGAGCTGTTTTCTTGCTTGCGCAATGGTCTTGGTTTAGTGTTTCCGCTGCTTCGACCTGGTAAGAAGGTGGTATGTGTTCTGTGTGTTAAAAACCCTAGCGTTCTTTCTTGTGCAATTTCGTTTGAATTGAAGTGCTTTGAGTTGATTGAAGGCCGATGCCATAATTTTCTTGTTAATCGAAGAGTTATATGTTGATTTGATGAAAGGCCGATGCCAAATTTGTTGCGAATTTTAGTTTCTTGAAGTAATTGAAGTGATTCAAGGCCGATTGCCATTGTTGAAGTATATCTGTGATTCTTGTTTCTCTGAGCGTGTATAGTGCTTGTTTTGCTAATTGGATATCCGATCTGTAATTCTTGTTCATCTGGGGGTTTTCACCGACTCAATTTGTATCTGGGTTGGTCTGGAATTTTTGGTTTCTCGCATCGACATTCTTTGATTTCTTCTGTCTGTTTTCATACTATGGCAAATCAAGTGCGGATTGAAAGCTTGCTGGGTATGCTCACTATTAAATTGAATGATGATAATTTCATTAAATGGAGCTACCAATTTGGATCAGTTCTTCGTGGTTATGATTTCTTTGATCATTTTACTGGTGATTCTGTGTGTCCTCCCAAGTTTGTGATTACTTCTGAATTAGGAGTTACCAATGAGATCAATGCAGCTTATAAAGAATGGGTTAAGATTGATATGGCGTTGTTAAGTCTGTTACTTGCTACCCTCAGTGATGATGCTATCGAATATGTAGTAGGCTGTAAGACTTCTCATGAGGCATGGACTGCTTTACAGGATAGATATATGTCTGTGTCTAAAGCTAGTGTAAATCATCTCAAAGCAGAGTTACATACAATGCAGAAAGGGGGTGATACTATTGATAAATATCTGTTGAGATTAAAGACTCTTAAAGATCAATTACAGGCTGCTGGAGAGAAAGTATCAGACAATGATCTAATCATTGCTGCACTTACTGGTTTACCTGCTGATTATGATATGATTCGGACTGTTATTTTGGCTCAAGACTCCAACATTACACTTAAAGAGTTTCGGGCTCAATTAATTGGTGCAGAGAAGACACTTGAAACCAGAATGCAGTCTTTGGTACAAAGTATGTCTGCCCTGTATGTTAATGCTCAAGCTTCTAATGATCCTACTGCAGGGTCTTCCAATCAGTACCCTGTCTCTTCCAATTCATCCGGTAGTGCTTCTAATGTACCATTTTCTCCGGGTGTTGGTTCTGGTTATTCTGGCAATTCATCTTCTGGTCCAGGTTATCCTGGTAATCAATTTCATCCTGGTAATCAATTTCAGTCCAATGACTACTCAGGCAACAATATGTCTGGCAGATCATTCAATGGTCACAATTATCGGCCAAGGGGTAATGGAGGCTATCGGCAGAAATTTAATGGCACGCGATCTGGCAATTCTTGGCAGCAGTGGTCAGGAAATACATTCAACAGGTTTGAGCCTGTTCCTGAGTGTCAGATTTGCTCGCGAAAGGGTCATGTTGCAGTTACTTGTCGTTTAAGGAATGATAATGGTATGAATGTGCTCGAATGTCAAATCTGTGGTAAACGGGGTCATATTGCCTTGAATTGTAGACATCGGAGCAATTATGCTTATCAAGGTGCTCAGCCATCTCCTTCCTTATCTGGCAATGTTGCATATCAAGGGGTTTCTGTGTCTCCTCGTGGTGTTGATATGGGCATGGTTTCTCCTGCGTCCCAGTTTGTTCATCCTAATTCCTTTCCTCAGTTTTTGAATGTCCCTCAATCTTCCTCATTCATTTCTCCATCTGTGCCATCCTCTTCTGCTGGTTTTCCAGCTATGAACGCTCAAGCTTCTGCATCTACTTCCAATGGAGCTTCTTGGATTCTTGATACTGGGGCTTCTCATCACATGACTCCAGATTTAACAGTTCTTGATCATTCGACACCATATGAAGGCACTGAGAAGATAATTGTTGGTAATGGTGAAGGTTTGGATGTTCAACATATTGGTCATGGCACTCTACCATCTTCCTCTCATCTTTTACATCTTAAGAATGTCTTACATGTGCCAATGTTAAATGTTAATCTTTTATCTGTTAAGCAATTATGCCGAGACAATAGTAGTTGGTTCATATGCGATGACATTCGCTTTTTTGTACAGGACAAGGCAACAGGGGCCATCCTCCATCAAGGCCAGAGTAGCACGAATGAATTGTTCAGAGTTCCTGTGCATATTTTTCCAACACTGTTTCCTCCAGGTTCCGTTTCTTCTGCCTATTTGGGATGTAAAGTGCAATCATCTGTATGGCATCAGCGATGTGGTCATCCATCAAATGCTATATTAGCCACTATGCTTAGGAATTCCAATGTAATTTGTTCTTCTGATCCCATTAGTACAGTTTGCTCTCATTGTCTTGAAGGAAAGATGAGTAGACTTCCATTTTCTGATAGGGTTGATACAGTAGATATACCATTTCATAAGATTCATAGTGATGTATGGGGGCCTTCTCCAGTTGTTTCGGTTGAGGGGTTTCGCTATTATGTGTCGTTTATAGATGAAGCTACTCGTTTTGTATGGATTTTTCCTATAATGAATAAATCAGATGTGTTCAATTCATTTGTCAAATTTTGTGCTTATGTTGAGAACCAATTTCAGTCCAGGATTAAGCTTTTCCAATCTGATGGAGGTGGAGAGTTTGTTAACACTGCATTTAAGGAATTTTTGGCCACACATGGTATTGTCCATCAGATTTCCTGTCCTTACACACCTCAGCAGAATGGTCTTGCTGAAAGGAAGCATAGACATCTGCTTGAGACAGCCATCACATTGTTATCTGTTGCTAAGTTACCACATAAGTTTTGGTCATTTGCTGTAGTCCATGCTGCATTTCTGATTAATAGGATGCCTAGCAAGACTCTTCATATGGATTCCCCTTTTGGTAAATTGTTTGGCACGCACCCTGACCTGGTTCATTTGAAGGTTTTTGGTTCTGCCGTCTATCCATACCTCAGACCATATAATACTACAAAATTGCAATCCAGATCCACTCAGTGTATTTTCTTGGGATATCCTCGAGGGTATAAAGGTGTTTTGTGTTACCATATGCACACTGGGAAAATTCTTATTTCTCGCCATGTTTATCATGATGAGACTGTGTTTCCTTACCAGAAGGATGTCACTGCCGTTGCTGGAACGCTTGCTTCTTCTCGTTCTCCTGGTCAGATGAAACCTATTCTTGTTCAGTTGTCGATTCCAGTAGCACCGGTTCTTCCTGCTGCTCCTTCTCCAGATTTTCAGACTGGTTCAGCTTCACAACCTATCAGATTTGTTGCTTCAGGTTCTTTGGAAAATGCACAGGACTCTGTCTCTCCTGCTACTCTGTCCCGTCCCTCTTCTCTGTTGCCTGTCCTTCACCCTCAACAAACCTCTGTGGAGGTCTCTCATGTTCCCTCACCTACTTCTGCACTGACTGAGAATGTGTCTCTATCCCAAGGTATTCAAACCAGATTGCGAACAGGGGCTATTACCAGAAAGGATTATTCTGCTTTGACTGCTATATTTCCAGAAGTGACATCCTTGACTCTTGACAATAATGCTCATTTCTCAGGAGGGTTCACATTTATTGCTGACATTGTGGATGTGTCTGAACCATCTAGCTTTAAACAAGCCTCTCATATCCCTCAATGGCAGTTGGCCATGCAAGAAGAGTTTGATGCTCTTCAATCTCAAGGCACGTGGACTCTTGTTCCTAACTCTTGTGAGAAGAATGTGATTGGAAGCAAATGGGTGTATAAAATTAAAAGAACTAGTGATGGATCTATATCCCGTTATAAAGCTCGGCTGGTGGCTCAGGGTTTTAACCAAGAAAAGGGGCTGGATTATACAGAAACCTTTAGTCCCGTTGTTCGTCATACTACAGTGCGTTTAGTGTTAGCATTAGCTGCCACTCATCACTGGGAACTACGACAACTCGACGTGAAGAATGCATTTCTTCATGGAGCCTTGCAGGAAGAAGTCTATATGAAGCAACCTCAAGGTTTTGTTCATCCTAACTTTCCTACGCATGTTTGCAAATTGGTTAAGTCTCTTTATGGCTTAAAGCAAGCTCCCCGAGCTTGGAATGATAAAATTACTACTTATCTGCAAGCAATTGGTTTTGAAGCCTCTCTGTCTGATTCTAGCCTGTTTGTTCACACTGTTGGGACTGATGTTGTTATTTTGCTCCTGTACGTCGATGACATTATTATTACAGGGTCTAATTCTCAACTGATTCAGTCTGTGATCACAACTCTTAATGCTGCCTTTGATTTGAAGGATATGGGTCGATTGTCTTATTTCCTCGGGCTTCAGATTACCTATAAATCTAATGGTGATCTGTTTATTAATCAGGCCAAATACACTAAAGATTTGATTCACAAGGCTGGAATGGATGACTGTAAACCTTGCTCCACACCCTGCAAGCCTCATAATCAAGTGTTGTCCACTGAAGGTATCTTATTACCAGATCCTACCTTATATCGCAGCTTGGTTGGTGGCTTACAATATCTCACCTTTACCCGTCCTGATATTGCCTTTGCTGTGAATACTGTGTGTCAATATATGAATGCTCCTACTGATATTCATCTTGCTATGGTTAAACGCATCATTAGATTTCTCCAAGGTACTCTTCAATGTGGCTTAACATATATTTCTGGGGGTTCACTTACGGTCACTGCCTATAGTGATTCCGATTGGGCCGCTGATTTGAATACTCGACGGTCTATAACTGGGTATGTGGTGTATCTTGGGCAGAATCCTATTTCCTGGCAATCTAAGAAACAGTCCTCAGTTTCTCGTAGTTCCACGGAGGCTGAATATCGTGCCCTTGCTAATACCACTGCTGATATTGCTTGGATTCGACTTATCCTCAAGGATTTACATGTCTTTGTGCCTTCTTCCCCAGTGCTCTATTGTGATAATCAATCAGCTATAGCATTGAGTTTAAATCCGGTTCAACACTCTCGGATTAAACACTTGGAGACAGATTTTCATTTCGTCCGTGAACGGGTTCAAAAGGGGGATTTATCTGTGGAGTATTTGTGTACTAAGGATCAGATTGCTGATGTATTGACAAAGGGCTTACATGGACCAGATTTTCTGCGTCATTGTTTCAATCTTAAGCTTGGGTACCCCAGCAAAGATTGAGGGGGGGTATTGGATGAGTATATAGGTTAAGTGATACTTACTGCACGTGAGTAACATGTGCATGTATGGTTTACTAGATAAGATAGTATAAATAGCTTTTCCCTCTTTAATATTTGAGTGATTGTAAATTCAGAAATATTGAGAGAAAGATATAAAGAGTTTTCTGTGGCTTCTTCTTCAAGCTTCTTTCCGTTATATTTCTTGATGTCTATGGAGTCCATCTCAGTTGTTAATAGGTTTCACTTGATGAAAAATCTAGTGTCCAAAACAAAATTAATTGAGCAAAGTAGCTAGCTGGGTCTCAGACATTGAAGAATCTACAAATCAGCATATTTTTCAGAGCATTTCATAATCAATTCATTACAAAACTCTTCTCATATGTATATCTCCAAACTAACAAAAATGTATGCCAGATAGCTATATGGGTCCCCAATACATTAAAATAAATAAAGGACGCAATTTTGCTCACCACTCTCAAGTGGTGACGTGTTGGTAATGCTCACCATTATATTTATCAATTTTGAAATTTGTGTTTATCTACTAAAAAATCTCGAAATTTAAACTCTTAAAACCGCCATACATATGATCGTGAACAAAAATACCCTAAAATAAAACCCATTTTCTTTTCTTGAAGCTATAATAAATTAGATACAGCACTACAACTGTGAATCAAAAGACTTCGTCAAGTTGGCTAGAACACCAAAAGTTCAAATATCCGCTCCAATTTAAATTAAATTAATTCAAATATCTCTCTAATAAAAAATATTAACCAAAAGAAATTTACAGCACTAGAAATAAATTAGCTTTCTCACAAAACATTTCCCAACTAAGCTGAACAAGCCAAGACATTTTGTTTACCTTTCCACATCTGTAGATTGACCTTTCTACCAGAAGGCAGACAAAGACCATAACAACAATAACCGAAGCAACTGAATACGTAGGCGTCTCGGCCAACGACCTCTGTTGCTGTATCACCTCCTCCATCTCCTCCTCCTCCTCCTTCCTCCTTCCTCCTCGACCAACAATCAACAGTCAACAGAAAACCATCAACTGTTACTCTCAAAGGTTTCGACTTTCTTAGTTTATAAGGAAAGATGGCAGCTTTCTGGAGAAAATGGAAGCTGCCCAACAGCCCAAGTTGAAAAAAGCGGAAAGAAGGAAAGATCCAGGAAATGGGGAAATAGTAAGACCACGTTGTTGTGCAATATATTAATGTTGTTGAAGAGAGAGAGAGACAGAGAGAGAGGGGGGGTTTGAATAATTGATTGTGAAAGTAGTAGGCGGATCTTCTTCTTCAATATTTTACATATAGGACCTGAAGTTTGTTGCATTATTTTTATCCTTTTTCTTTGTCCGGGTTGTGATTTTCTAAACAAACCCACCTTCCATTTGCTTTGGAATTGCTGCTGCTATTTCCCTCTCCCTCTCCCTCTCCCTCTCCCTGTGGATGTGCTGGAGCTGCATGTCTTTTTACCAACCTACTCACGTGGAGATTAAGAATCATCATATCCCTCCCCTCCATTCCACGATTAGGGAAAAGTTTTAAAGATCCAACGGTCCTTTTTACTGCAGAAACTGGTAATAATATCACACTTTGTTGCCTTTTTAGCTTTAAAATGATTCCTCATTTTGACATTACTCTTACTTTGATACTTGATATTGAAAATCAAATGGTTCTGAGTTTATTCATCATCAATTATTTAAGTATTTTATGAAAAATTTTCGTTAAATGAAATTAAGTAGAGGGGTTGACTGGACAAAAATATTAATAATTTAATGGAAATTTTGCACAAAATGATCAAAATGATTAATTGTAGACAAACTCAAATACAACTTCTATGAATTTTCAATCTTTAGGACCAAAGTGATGAGTTATGTCAATCTCAATGACCATTTTGGCTAAAAAGTCTACTTCTTTTCAATCATAGCTCTTTCATTATGTAGATTAAAACCAATTAGTTTTATGATGGAACTCTAATTTTTTTAAGGGTATTAGAGCAGGTTGGTTCGTGTAAAGACTTATGGCTACATATGTTTCACGTCATTAAATTTTTATTTTTTACGTGTTTGGCTTAAAAATTTACTATCATTTGAAGCTGATTTGATTAATATTAAGCAATTTAACTATATTCAATTATATCGTAAATTCATCGATTCAAAAGCAAAATAGAAAATTGTCTTTTTTTAAAATGCAGTAACAGTTTACCCCCCATTTTTCATATTTTCTACTACTTGTTTAGCTCTTGAAAATAGGTATTCCTTTTAACCCATACTCATAAAATTTTAAATTTTTATTTTTATAATTTACTTGTTTATATTCAAATTTTTTTATTTGGCTCAATTACAAAAGTTACTTTACATTTTTTTTTCTATACTTATGTATTTTACTTGAGCAATCAAATTTCGAATTGGAGACCAAATGATAAATTGACTTTTTAGTCAAAATTATTTTTAAGATTGTTATAATTTTTTATTTTAATTATTGAAAATAAAAATTAATAAAACTGATTTTTGAATTTGTCTTTGACAAGTTTTCTTGATCATTTTGTAAAAAATATGTTAATACTTTCGTTAAGGGAAAGAGTTGATTTGATAAAATTATCCGTAAAAAAACGACCACATAGCCATTTACATAACAGTTTACCTAGAATATTAATAAATTTTACCGAATGGTCAAAATGATTAGAATAACTTCGATCATAAAACCCTTTGGGTATCCCCTTCACTAATTGTAGTGAGCCCTCTCTTCTCTAAAACCCCGAAAACTCCAGAACTCTTCAAAACCCTAGCCATGGCGCTGAGCTCTCTCCGCCTCCGCCGAACCATAAGCGGTCTCTCCACCCTCCATCGCTCCCTCTCTGCAACCTCCGCACTCTCAGCTCCACACTCCTTTTCCTCTCCTCTGCTTCCCGCCTCCACGTCCGAAAAGTTCCCTGCGCTGCCGCCACAGTCCTGTAGGCTCCTCCTCCAGTCTCGGACGTTCAGGTCGTCGCCGTTCTCTTCCGCGCGACCGAATTCGTACGGCAACAACCAAAATGACGAGATTGGCCCGGATACGATACTGTTCGAAGGGTGTGACTACAACCACTGGCTGATCGTCATGGATTACCCGAGGGACAACAAGCCTCCGGCTGAGGAGATGATCAGGAATTATGAGGAGACTTGTGCTAAAGGCTTGAACATCAGGTCACGCATCTTTCCTCTCTGTCCATTTTTATGTATATGCTTATGATGGTATGCTTTGATTTGACGATATGTTTGGTTACTGAGAAAATCAGAGGGAAAATCACTACTGTGAACGAAAATGGTAATTTTGAACCTTGCAATATATTCTGTAGTATTTATTAGCACTTCCCTCCACTCAGGAGTAGGCGCCCGATTCAAGTCCAACAGTAGCTTGATTGTTTACTTCTGTGTTCGAGGTGGACCATAACGAGTCCCTGTAAAAAGTATTCGCCTTTGGCGGGTCTGAGAAAGATAAAGCACCTATTAGTCCCGCTCTGGTAATAATTTCGGGATAATACAAAAACCGAAAGGTTTGTTGGTGTAATCGCCTCTAATTTCCCCTTAAAGGAACTAATAAGATGTTACAGTGTCTTGCCTGTGAAATGTGTTACCTCATAATTCCACTATCGAATTCGGTTGATGATATGATATCGATTCTTTTATATATTCATCGACTATTGAATGTAATTCTAACTTGTCTACTATACATATATTATTGTCTATATATGTTGCTCATCAACCATTTGCTGGATGCGATTATGTCAATGCTACTAATTTCTATGACATGTTTGTCGGGTAGCTTTATGCTTGCAGCAGTCTTGTATGCATTGGATGTTTCTTCTCATAAGTATTTTTGTGAATCAGTGTGGAAGAGGCAAAAAAGAAGATATATGCTTGTAGCACTACTACATATACAGGCTTTCAGGTTGTGATGGCTGAGGAAGAGTCACAGAAGTTCGAAGGTAAGTTTTGGATCGCATTCTGTGTTACCTTTGAAAATGATAGTCTTGAACCCCGATGATAACTTTTCCATTCAATTTTTAACAGGTTTACCTGGAGTAGTTTTTGTGTTGCCGGATTCTTACATTGATCCACAGAACAAGGAATATGGAGGTAGGATGCAATGATCGTTTTCTTTGAGAATAGTGGGCAGCAATTTATCTGCTGATTCAACTTAAGTTGTTTTGGATTGCAGACTTGTAAAACAAATGAGCCAGTCCATCCATATCTACCATTTTAATTCAATTTAAATTGTTTTCTGTAAATATCAGGAGACAAATACATTAATGGTACAATCATACCAAGACCACCCCCAGTTCAGTATGGAAGGCAGCAGGGTGGAAGATTCCGTGATAATAACAGGAACCGTGACCAACAAAGATATGATCAGCAACGACCATCGTATAATCCGCAAGGCAATCCCTCCTATAATCAACAGGGTCCTATGCGAGGTGGAGGGAACTATGCAGCATCACAAAATTATAGCTCACCAAGACAAGGAGAGAACACAGGTTCTATTCCAGTGAATACCGCTGGAGGGAGGGATGCATATCAGCCAGGTGGAGAACCAGTACCTTCATATCAGGGCAATTACAACCAAGGAGGGCAGCAAAGTTATCGCCCCCAAGAACAAAGGAACTTCCCACAAGGACATCAGAGGAATTATGCCCCTCCTGGTCAGCAGGGATTTAGGGGAGATAACAGGAATTATGGTCCCCCGCATTCTGATACTGATGGGCAAGGTTTGAGTGGATTTCAAGGCCAGGGAACACCTGGAGCTTATGCGCAAGGACCGAGCTCTGGAACTTATGAGCAACGACCAAGCTCTGGAGCTTATGGGCAAGGACCGAGCTCTGCAGCTTATGGGCAAGGACCGAGCTCTGCAGCTTATGGGCAAGGACCAAGCTCTGCAGCTTATGGGCAAGGACCGAGCTCTGGATCTTATGGCCAAGGACCGAGTTCTGGACCTTATGGCCAAGGAACGGCATCTGGTAATGGGCAGGGATACCCTGCACATGGAGGAGATGAGAGATTCCAACAAAGCAACTCTGCACCCATGGAACATACAGGGATTGACCAAGTAAGATATCCAATGTTTAGTAACTAGATGAATTTTAACTTGCGGAGTATGCTTACAATTTTGCGGATGAGATGAGAAAATCATGGAATTTTCTAGAAATTTAGGTAGCTCATGGTGGTTGGTTTTTGCAGGGGAAAAATTATTAGCGACATGCCAGTGCCACTCAAGACAAGACGATGCACGAAGGGATGTAGGAAGACGAGTTATAGTCATGTTTACTCATGTTTGATCTGATGATAAGGGAGATTATCTGTCCTTCTGAAGTCTTTCGATGGTAAATATCCTCTTTCGTAGTGAAATGAGTCGGGAAGCTCCCTTGCATTATCAAGTAGTGCTTATCTTGTTGTACTCGTTTCTTGAAAATGATAATTGATAACGACAAAGACAACATTTGTTATATCACAAATTTTGAAGTATGTTTTGTTTCAAACCAATTACAAGTGCATAAAGCAAACAGAAACCCGGCCACGGAAGGCCGGTAGAAATCTTGGTGGTGGTTCTAGGGGAAAGGCCCCGGACTCATACAAGTTTCGTGCTTTCCTGACGAAGCTTTTGGAGAGAAATAGGACTGAAAGGAATTCTAACAGGAGAAACTTGTATTCGCCAATGTCACACAAAACTACATCAGCAGCAGCAGCAGCAGAGCTACTCCCATCAAACTCCTCTTCTGCGGTAGTATCAATGAAGACACCATAATCCGCTTCGCCATTACCAACCATATTGGCATTGGAAATCACTTTTTGTATGATCATTCCAGTCTTCCTTGGCCTTGCATGTACACCTTCGTTATTCTGTTCATTCAAACGTGCATGTGCAATTTGGTGTTGGTTTTATCTCCACCGATCTTCCTCCTTAACAGCTAATCATTTAACACACTAAAACGCTGTTGTTTGTAAAAAAATGAAAAAACAAAAATGAATTTGCTAAAAAGAATCAGGGCCAAATTTAGCCAAGAACCGACTGCATATAGCAAGCCCACGAGCCCCTCGACAAGCCTTGCATGTGCGGGTGGAGATGGAACCAGGAGGATTCTCGTCGGATCATTTTTGTGAGAATCCTCCAATCATATATGTTTATCGTATATCGAACGGTCAGAAATTATTGTAATTTTTTTTATTTAAAATTGAATATAAACAATACCTGACAAAAATTAATCACATAATGTACGATAAATAAATGTGATTGGAGGACCCCTGGGATCCTCACAAAGAGGATCCGGCAAGGATCTCACAACGAGGATCCGGCAAGGATCCTCTCTCGAGATGGAATATTTTAGCCCCACAATATTCTTTAAAAGATTAATTTTTGAATGCCTAAAACATACATAGCCCTAAGAGTTACGTTCAGCATTTCGTGAACGGAGATAGACCTTCGCGTTCTCTGGTACAATATCTTTCCACTGACATTTGAGATGGTATTTTAAAAAACAGTAATTCCACTTGGACTCAAAACAATAATTAAAAAAGAAAAAACAAGGTTAAGAGCTTCAAGAGTAATCTGTGCTTATAAGAAAACTGAAGAGAGCCCAAACCCTCTTGGAAATTTATAAATACATACAAGGACCCTCTCCCCAATCCCCAACATCGACGGTTTGCTGCTTGTGTGAAGTGTCCCGCCGCCGCAGCCTGCTAGATCTCATCAACTGACGTACCATCTTACATTGGTTCGTCATACCTAAGAACGTGATATCAATCTTTCGCTGCATTACTTACCTGAAGAGTCATTTTTATGTTCATTGATGCCAACTCTGCAGCTAAATATCTGAAGACATAGGGCATTGCAACCGTCTCCATCCCTTTGCTTGTCTTACAAGCATGGCAGATGACCTTCTTGGGAGCTCTTACAGACGGAATTCCTGAAACCGCACGCCCAACCCGTTTTGGTTGGATGAATGTGGACGTTAGGATGCTTCCACATATGGAACATACATCGGCAATGTGATAATCAGAACAGGTATGAAGCCTGTCGTGCAACAGATATGCTGCCCCATGCGCAAGCATGGAGTCGCGCTCCATTTCACCAAAACGTATGCCACCACCTCGCTTTCGTCCTTTGATAGGCTGGCGAGTGACCTGGTCTACCGTTCCAGTGGAGCGAACCTGCACGCCAAATTGGAGTACCACATGTAAGGCAACCAATGATAAAAAGTAGGAATCTTAAGAAAATCTTGAAAGCTCATGTAGTTAAAAAATTTGAATTTGGTTGAATCTTAACCTGAAATTTGTCTGAAACCATGTGTCGTAGTCGTTGATAATAAACAGGGCCAATAAAGATCTCGCATGTGAGTTCTGTGCCATAAACCCCGCTGTACAGAACTTCTACACCATGGTAGTTAAACCCCTTAACCTTTAACATTTCACCAAGTTCGTCAACAAGGGTTTTGGATTTTGGTCCAGTCTCTCCATTAGCATTCTTTGAACTAGCAAATGGAGTCGCGTCAACATATTTTCCATGTAAGCTACCGCCCTGCGACAAAGAAACATGCCGGCATCTTTCACAGTTTCCTTTCGTTGCATCAGAATGCAAATCCATGCCCATATTAAAGATGATGTAAAAATAAAGTTCTTTAGGATCAAGTACCTTTGCAGCAACTGATTCCAACAGCATAGCTATTGTCATTCTAGAAGGAAATGCATGGGGATTGATGATTAGATCTGGACGCATTCCCGTAACCCCAGAAAATGGCATATCAATATCAGGCCACAACTGGGAGCAAACACCTTTTTGCCCATGCCGGCTGCTAAATTTATCACCAATGATGGGGTTTCTAGTGTGTCGAAAACGTATGTTTGCCTGCTCAAAACGAAAAAAAACAAAAAAAAAAAAGTAAAATAAGGGTAATATAGGAAATGAAAGCTGGGCAAGAACAGTAAAATATTCTTCATATGGAGGAACCAAAGTAAAGGTTGTCCACTTACCTTCTGGAGGAGCTTCTTCCCATCAATAGCAACGTAGTCAACTATAACAGGTTCTGTACCTTTCCGTTTGACGGCTCTGGGCTTATGAAGAGTGTCATTCGTAAAGCTATAATATTCTTCATATGGTTTTATTGTCTGAAAAGTAACAAAGAATGAAGTAAGTACATAATTGCAAGCACATATGTATTATATATGGTACATTTATATTGGATGAGATTTTAGGCTTCAACTCTCGGGTTTTGAACTCTGAAAAACCCCAAAAGTAATCACCTAAAATCTAAGCAAGAGAAAAACTTGTACTTCCAGTCCGTCAACTAGCCAGAGGCCGCATTAGGACAAAATCCAATCATTAAGTCAGTCGACTGGCCAGAAGCTTGCATCTGGACAAAATATCACAACAACAGTTGCACTGCCGTGATCCCAACTATCGGGGTTCAACATAATGCAGAAGATAATATAGAGCAGAAACTAAATCCAGAAATGAATGCTAACCTGACCAACATGAGGAAGACCATCTGAATCAATCAAAGGATTTTTATCGACGTTACTTTTCTTAAAATATGTTGGGGTGTTATCCGACCTCTTCTTTTGATCAGACAAGTCTATTGTTTCTGTCTGCCAAAACCCATCATTTGGTAAGGGTGGGTATTTAGGTCCAAGAAGAAGAAAACCATATGCATTAGTAAAGACATTAATTTGGTATACAAAAACATTAAAGAATAAAAGGAAAAAACCCCGTTAAAAATGACTTTCAACATACAATAAGAAACAAGAGTAAATTCATGTATACAAAATGCATTTGGCCAAATGAATACAAGATTTGCTAACAGATTCCATCAAGAACAAAATCTCCCTCACTTTGTCTGGGCCCTGCAGGATGATTATTTAGAAATTTCGGTCTGGACTCCAACTTAGTAATATGAATAAAGTACCAAGCTGCGTGGAATTTCAGTGCACATTCTTATAATTTGTAAATTGCCTTTGAGGCTCGGACTCATATTTCTCAAAACGATCTATACAGGAAAGTTAAAGAAAAACGATCCAACAATATATAAAACTCAATTTTGTAAAAGATTCTATAAAAAGGGACCAATATTAAAAAGCATTGCATTTGACCTCTAACATTACAAAAGAAAAAAAATAAAGGCTATAGTATACAGAGCTCAAGAAGCACCAGCAATAATTAATAAAAAGCAGAGCACAAGGGGAAAAAAACAAAGTTGTTTCATCCAATATTATTTATTTATCTATTTTTATACGAAAGTAGCATCATGTGATATTGCAAGAAGAAACCTGATATATATGCCCATGAAACATTCCACGTTCAACAGATGACTTATTTAGAATCATGGCATCCTCCATATCATATCTAGATATCATAAGAAAAAAAAGGAGAAATATTAATAAATTCTAAAAGAAAAGAAAGCAAATAACATATAGGCTTTATGTATCTAAATTTCTCACCCAGTATATGACAGTACAGCAACAATCGCATTTGTGCCTGTTGGGTATTCATCGATGCAGTACTTCTTATATGCACTTGTGCGTACAATAGGGGACTGAGGAGTCTGCATGCCCCATTTTTCAACGTAACAATGAACAGTTAGCACAAAAAAAAGGATAAAAACACATGATGAAATGAAGGGACAATAACAATGAAGTACATTTAAATAAGAGAATTTGTTGCTTCTACAGCAATATTAGATCACATGCCTCCCTAGCACAAGTGCTGACTAAAATGGATCCACCATGGACAAACATTCATCAAAACAACATCGAGAGAAATACTACACAGTTCCAGCTTCATGTTGTGTCAACAAATTGGAAATATGAAAAAATAAAATACTTGGTGGGGAAGCTAAGAACTTTAAATTAGAGAACAAAAATCCACCCAAATGCTAATCAGTAATCCAAACCCTATCTTAATGGACTGGTACTTAAAATGTTGTATAAAGTGTTCCAGGAAAAGCTTTTCATAATTTATTTCCCTGATCCCTGCTACAGAATAACAAGATTACAAAGAGAACCAACCTGAAGATGGTACAACTTTTGATCTGCACGATTACAAAGTCCTTGTAAAGAGAAGGCCATTGTTTGTTTTGCCATCTACAGTTCAAACAGCAACGATATTCAATAAAATTTAGCAGTAGGATTCCAAAAATTTATACAAGATAAAACTTTTGTTGAACAATCACCAAGGACAGACAGGAGGGTAAAACAGAAGAGAACCTGGCACTGATACATATTTCGTGGGCTCTGATTATGATCTGACCAGGGTGTAAGATTAGCGACCACACTGAGCATTCCAGTTGGATGAATTTCTTCATGAGTTGCTGGGAAACCATCTTTCCTTCCACCATCTCGACCATCAGGACATCTTATTTCCATGAAAACCTAATATCACACAGAGAAACCAGATAGTCATACTTTTAGGGTCTGATCATAATAAGCACCTGATGATCAAAGCGGAAATATGACAGTAATTCAAATCAATATTTATCTGGTACCCCATCTAAAAATCACAAAAAGAAAATAAAATGAAAAGTAACAAGTAACAAAGCATATTGCATCAGACTACTTGTCTTCTTGTAAACGATAATTCTTATCACGGCAGCAAATGTAATCTGGGATGGCAGCAACAGTAATCTGGGTAAACAAATTATTAAAAGAAAAACCATATTTACCTGTTCAAAGGGTCCAATAAGTTCAATATTCTGACCTTCAACAGAAGGAATTGAAATATTCTTTACTGGCCGAACAAATCTAGAAGGGATAGTGAAAAGGTACAGACCAGGATATGCCCCACCCATGCTTAATGGAACATATCCCACTTCCAGATCGTCAGGAATCTGAGACATCGTTTCAGCAACAATGTCAAGGATTGATATTAGACAGAAAAGCTAGGCTAAAAAACAAGAAAGGAAAAAACAAATAGAGGGCAAAAACAAACCACTGGAGCAGCTGCCACTTTCAGCCTCCTTAAATGAGCCACTACTTTCTCAACTTTACTGGAAGATATAGAACCAACAACACAGCCGTCTAACAAAACAGAAAAAGCTGCAGGAGGACCAGCTTGAACCAGATTTGGCTTTGAAGTCTTCATTCCAACTGCACTCAGAACACTGAGAATAGACTCTCGGATCTTTGAGAAGTCTCTAATATTTCCTTGAGCATCAAAGAAGGATGTAATCCCTGTAATGAATAAGATGGAATAATTGGTTATTGGGTATCACATCCAAGATGAGTGTGGCAATAAATAAGACCTTTGGGAAATAAAAGGCAAAGCACTAATAAACATCTGGATGAGGCAAAATATTTTCTCTAGCTTCTAAGTTTGACAGCACCTTAATGTCATCTGTAGTGCTGGCACCAATCTAACCTTCCTCCTGGACATGTATTTTAAGATAATAAAAACAATCACTCTTACGTAACTCTTCGTAATCAAATTTCATGATACACCTTTATTCAATTTGCCAGTATACTTGCATTGTACGACAGCCATAAGCTCTTTCAACTCTTTTTTCCCAGTTGTTGGAAGCATTTATCTGAAAGCACGTCTATCCAATCTAAAAGCATTTCCAAACAGGCCTTTTACTTCAAAATTGCTTATTTCCTTTATTCGTTTCAGATGGTAAAGGGCACTTCTGTGATTTTCAAATTTTCTGGAGTGGAGGAATAATCCGTGTGTAACCTGTAATTCTTAGGCCTTGTTTGTTAGAGAGGATTTGCTTGGGTAGGACTATTGACTATATTGAAGGTATTTTGAAGGAAGAAACTTTCATTTTTTTTCCAAGTTGAAGGTTACCCATGAAGAAAAGATATCCCTACTAATCCCGCAAAAATGGTAGGATTAAAAGGGACAACTTTTCTCCATGAATAACCTTCAACTTGGACAAAATAAGGAAATTGTCATCTATTTCTTCCTTCAAAATGCCTTCAATATAGTGAATAGTGCTCCCCAAGCCAAACCTCTTTAACAAACGAGGCCTTAGAGTTTTATTTTGTTATCAAGGTATTTTTAGAGTTCTACTTTACCTTTAGTTAGAAGTTCAATTCTTATTATGCTTCACCAAAAGTTGTATTGTATTGTATTGTAGTTCTTTTGAATCAATGGAAACAAGTTTCTATAATTCAAACACATTCGGAGGTCCCCAAATTTAAATGAAAAACAAGAAAAAAAGAAACTTTCAAAAGAAGGGCACAACATGTACTTACTACAAATGTGAGTCATATGATTCAACAAGCCACATGGTTCACCATCAGGTGTATGGACAGGGCAAAGAAAACCCCAAGATCTGTAAAGAAAAAAATAAACATCTGGTCAAACCCAAATTTTAATCATGGAATCAACGTCATTTTGAGTAACCTCGCAAGCAAATACATACTCAGGTAGCAATTTCCGCACACTTGTGGTGCGAAGTCCAGCGAATGATGCCCCTCGATGAACAGCACGAAAATGAGATATGAAGCGTAAATAGTTAAGCCTCTCTGCCTGAACCGTCAAGCCTGCCCTCTGAAAGAATATTTGTAAAACACATAACAATCATAAACACGCATCCAGATAAATCTAAAGATAGCCTACTTGTAAACTTGAATATCATACATGAGATAAGATTCAGATAATAAGAAGTGCCCAAATTCTGGGCAGGTTTCGTTTATGAGTAGCAAACCTCTTAGTACAAAATTTATGAAGTGGAAAAGTTCAAGCATAATCAATAAGTCGTACCTGCTGCAAATCTAGACCAGATTGAGTATTAAGTCTTCCAGTTTTCAACATATTTTCAACAGCTAAACTGATCTGCTTTGCAGGATTTTTATCCATAAGCTTCTTTACTTTAGCTACTGCATTATCAGGATGGAAGTGTCAATTCACAGAGAAAGGGGACAAGAGGAATAATTCAATGATTTAATTAAAAAAAAATTAATAAAAGAAAGAAAATACATACCGTTGCCAAATTCAAAGTCCTTATTTTTGTTGATCTCATCTTCAATAAGCTTTTTCGTCCTTTGCAACCACTCTTCTAGTTTTTCCTAGAAATCAAGATAAGCACTAAGTGAACACAACCCTGGACTCAAATGCATAGAAATTGTACTCTGCAATAATCATATAAGGGTATTAAAATTTAAGATAATTTGCTCTGGAGCAAATGTTTATTGGGATAATGGGGATAGAAAACCTACCCTCCAGTTGAAAGAAAACACAAAAGAGACAAGACAAGAAGGGCTTTACAACATCAAACAGCTATGGAAGAAATTGACCACAGAAATGTGATACTCACTGTTATTGTACCATGTAGTTGTATTCATTCACTATGAAATAATAGGTTGGGGTATCATATTCTCAGTTATGTTACATGGCATATCAAATAGCAGTAAGATCCAAACAAAACCATGAATCCCTATCCCACAAACTCAATAGATTACTTAGTAAAAACAATTGGTCAACAACTTAAGGATATCAAATGACTGAATCGATCCCTTTGAACTTTTGGTCGTGGCTTAATTGCAAGTTAATTATCAGGGGAAGCATTAGCCTTAGCCACGAAAATATTTTTATTCTAGAACTAACCATTGAATTGCTACATGGTGTTCAGAGACATACTACTCTTCTAAGTAAATACTTATCCTGCCACCCTAGACAAGCTTTACAACATAAAATTCTTCAGACATTACTGCAATACACAGAATAGCAGAAAACCTTGACATTGTGGTGCACGTACCAGAAACCAAAACATTTATGTTTTCCTCAAGAGTTACCATTATTCAAACTACCACAATACCTTAAGATATATTGTAATCAAGTGACCAGGGAGTAGGACTTCATGATTTTGCAAGGAATCTGGGTTGTCCGGCACAGAAGTCTGATCCACAAGTGAAAAAAGTTTCTGCACCATAAATCTAAAGACATGCAAAGTGTGAGAAATGATGCACAACACTCCCACACAGAAACCACCTTTTTTTTTTTTTTTTTTTTTTGCGACCAAGGGTGAATTAGAATACATACATATACACACACACACACGCACATACTGTTGAGAATATCACGTTTAAGAATGGGAAAAACAAGAACAAACTCCAGAAATCGAAAAACAAATAACCACGATAAATAACACCAAGAATTTACGTGGTTCAGCAATATGTGTCTACGTCCACGAGATAGCAACAACAATCTTTCACTATATCAATAATGAGTACAACCAATAATCTTGCCAAATCTCTAGAACTAGGAATTGACGAAAAACCTGAAAGAACAAGAACAAGAAATACACTATCTCTTTTCTTTTCTCTCACACACACTTTACAATATTCTCTCACTCTAATCCCTAGAGTGGTATACAATTTATTGTTTTGCTCCGTCCAATTCAAAACTAGTACAATAGCTCCTTTATATAGACATAATAAAGGTATTCTTCAATAAGGATTACTAATCCTAATTGGAATCTAGTTATGAATCCTTCTTCAATTGAGAAACTAACTCCAATTGGGAAAACAACTCCAATTGGGAAAACAATTTAATCCTCTAAGACTATAATTCCTTATAGACTTAGGACAACTTATCATGGGCTGGAAAAAACCCAACACATACATATATAGTTATATATATATATATATATATATATATATATATATATAGAAGAGATAGAGAAAGAGAGAGAGAGAGAGAGCAGCTAACATGAGCAGATTGAATTTGTCATGAGCCTTATTAAGGTGGACCAATATGTAATTCATTATCACAGCATCCCCAACCTACAAATGAAACAGTCAGAAATAAGCAGCCTAACAACCCACTCCATTTGTAAAGTAGCTTTCTTTCCCTAACTCCTTTGAAGGACCAAAACAAGTCAAAGTTTGTAGAACATGACTTACAACCGAAGGTCGTTCATTCTCCAATCCACCCATAAGAGGTCGGAAGTGTTCTCCTGATCACGATAAAGGAATCAATACAAATGGTTATTATTTTAATCAGATTTGAAAGACAATGACAAGATAAGAGTAAGTACCAATGTGCTCTAGACATTCATGACGAGTGAAAAGTTTCAAGTCTCTCACTTCATCCAGGATAATTTGTGCCCTCTCACCCACTAGCTGAGTGCCAACAGCCCCTTTTCCTTTCTCGTAGTTCTCGACATAGCAACATGTCAAACACTCATAAATTTCACGATCAGTAGTATCAATGAGAGCCTGTTAAGCATGTTGGCAAAGTTAGCATAATCATATATATTACAACATGACAACTACATCAACTAAGGTGAAAAGGTCAAAAGAATATAAAGTAGGCCACATACATAATAAAACAATGAGGAACAGATCATGAGACCACAACACAGATTGGGCCCAAAAGTTTAGTCCTTCACATAACATGGGGACACGTTCATAAGGGATGGAATGTGAATATAACACTACTATGCACAAATCAACTGTCAAGCAGAGTATAACTATTCTACTGAAACATATCCTGTAATCTTTTCAAGTGCAAAATAAACAAATTCTTTTATTTTTGTTCTGAAAAGTTTACTCGGATGGTGATTGGGGAAGAGGAGGAATCACTTGACTTTCTTGTGAATCTTTATCAACAAAAGTGGGTTAGTTATTCTATTTGCATTCTCTGATAGAAAGCATAAGTAAAATAAACTAATATATATAAATATATGAACTCTAACATAAAAGTTAATAAAAATTATGAAGAGCATTAGTTTCTCAAGAAATTGCAAAGTACTGAACTCCACCAACGATTTCACTTTAAACCTTTACCTCTCCCTCAAAATAAAAATGTTGCGAGATGTGAGAAAGCATTTCACAGACAGAAAATGGATCAACGAATAAAAATATACCTGATATAAAGTAAAAAATGATCATGAATTAAAAAGTTAACCTCTATGATCATGATTTAAAAAAGAATACATGAAGAGGATTCTTGCTTTTTTATAAAACAAAAAAGGTGTTCTTGTCCAACTAGCTAAGTCTGGATCAAATATTCACCTCTATGCATACAAAATATAAATCTTGATTGCTGATCATTAAAACCTCAAAAGATACAGAAACCAGATGTAAAGAGAATCGATAGAGAGAGAGAGAGGATATACACATTATTTTCAAGCACTTTCATCAAAAGTAGAAATATACAGATATCTGTAACTAGTATTATTCGAAGTACCTTTAAGACAACGCCTACCGGAAGCAAGTACTCCCTCCCTTGTATCCTGCAAAAATATTTAATCCATGATTCCATATATAATACATATACATGCTCATTTTAGTTGCCTCTCCAAACAGTAAACCAAAATACTTTGGTAGTCCATTTCAAATCACTTACCAAAATCCCAGTCTTGCACTTCCATTACGAAGGTAATACAATTTGACAGTTACTGAAGACTGATCTTCTCTTTCACATCTGAAATAACAGTAATAGGAAAATCAAAACAAGATAAAACAACATATCCTTTGCACAAAGAAGCTGCTACTGGATCTGGATAATTCCTAACAACTGAAGATGGCAATGGTTCTGATTTCATAGTAAATTAGAAAAAACACCTAGGTAAGTTTAAAACAAAAACACTTCAAAAGCTCAAGTTAACTAAAAAAAATCCCTCATCAATCCACTTGCTATGCTCTAATTGATTAAGAAATTCTTTGGTGCCCTTCTCACATTACCAAGTCTAATGTTATAAAAGGCTTACATGCGAATAGCTCCTGATTTTAACCCAAATTCTAACCGAAATTCAATAAGATTCTGAATGAATCAATCCATTGTAAAACAAACAACATATGATTTTAACCCAAAAGCAACGAGAACAGATAAAAAACAAAGAACATGAAAGGACCACTACTTAAAATCTTAGGAAATTTAAGCCCATAAAGACGTGTGGAAACAAACAATGTCTCACAAATAATCGAACACCACCTCCCCCACCCAACACACTAAAGATTATTTTATTTCTCTCCACCTTCCAGTCACCATGCCACTTTTACTCCCTTAAAAAATATAAGCTTCTCACAAAGTAATGCATTACAAGTTTCTGGAATTACCAACTCAATCTGAACTCCCGTTTCTAATCTGAAATCCCATTTCTAAAGAATACCCAACTTGACAATGGAGCATTTGAATTGGGGATCTCCTTTGCACATTACACACCAGTGAGGAGAAACGCTTCACTATGGTTTCCTCCTTTGCACCGTGAATTTGCCTTACCATGAGCAATAACCAAGCAAACCCCATAGCTTATGATGTATCTTTACCTTCCAAATTGCATGAAATGCCAATCAAAGCTGAAACTTTAACCTTTTCATCCCATTTTTATGAAGAGACTATCATCCATTGTAATTTAATTTTCATTGACATAGTTGTCGCAACGCCTTGGTAAGAGTTCTGTCCTTTTGTTTTATTCCGTTGGTTTCTGTTTTGTTGTTTCAATAGTTGGGTATAGTGCAGGGTACACCTTGTCCCCAGTGTTGTTCTCTTTTTAATATATGCATCTCACAAACTAGGACTGACACTATTATTACTAATACTAGGTCATGAGTTATAACAGAATATATCAAAAGAAGAACTTTATTATAAACATGCAAGCACACATGTGTAGAGATAGAACCAAACCTTATTACAACTGCTTTGTCAGTATATCCTTCCTTTCGATCACGAAATGAATTTCGCACCATACTAGTTGGCTGGAACAATAGGAAAAACAAATTGAGAAAGTTAGCATCCTTCCTCCAAAACTATCTTTGAGAATTGAAATCCACCATAAATCCTACTGTTAAACTATAGAGAACAGTATCAAGTATGTTACTGATTAGCTAAGTAAGGTACTAGCCAATTTCCTATCGTAGAAAACACAAAGTCTTCTCCCTCCAACACCCACTCCCAATCTAACTTGAATTCAAGACCTCCCCCAATCTATTCATTCTGATTGGGATGCTCTTGCAAAGGAGTTCTGTATATCTGTTTTGTTTTTCGTTCAATCTTTTTGTTTAGTTAGTTGGTTTAGTCCAGGGTACATCTTGTCCACTGTGTTGTGGTTCACTTTGGCTACAAGGGTGATGGCCTGTCCAAAAATTTGTTGCATTACATAAGATGAAAATGCTCACTTACATAGTTCCGCTTTGGCAATATAACAAGCCGAACCACTCTCTCAAGCCCATTTAAAATGAAATAACTACAACAAAACAAATGTAGAAAAAGAATTAACAAAGCACACAAAGTATAGTAAAGACAAATAAAAAACAAAAAGTAAAGATATCGCACATGATGACATGATAAAAAAACAAAAGAGAAATCAAAATACTTACCCACCCATTTCCGATGCCTCTTCTTTGTAAGAAACTAGCTTTTGGGGAGTAGCACCTCTTAAGTGGCAAAGCTTTGACTGCATTGTACAAACAATGATCATTTGCCATCCATCAACAAGAAGACTAAAACGGAAGAGTCAACAAAAGTAAGCATGTTTTGATGAGTTCTTACAAATAACAACCAGTTATTAACATCTCGCAAAAACGCTACAGGTCAACACTTTATTTTCAGGCTCAAATCCAGCCCTATTCATGATCCTAGATTCCCAAAATCGCTTGAAGGAATATGAATACATTGCACGATTTACAAATCGCAAACAAATACAAGAGCTGATAAAGATAAAGAACAAAAAGGAAAGAACACCGACCTGTAGCATGATGGGAAGCTGCCCAAAATTGAACTTTTCTCTTATAACAGCTCCACTATCATTATACTTAAAGCAAACTTCCGCCATGAATTTCCCCGTGTAGGAAAGTTTAGCCTGTCTACACTGTTTAAACAACAACAACAACCCATTAATGCCTATCATGTACACAATCATACCTGTATAAACATACACACATATTTGAGTGTTTGACACTTACTTCAAAAGGCAGCAGAGGAACTTGCATCATTTTCGACTCTTCCTTATAAGGTCGGTACAACGCAGGGTCACCCAACCAGAGTAAGATAAGTCAAGAACAAACGTATCCATTTCAATACAATAATCAACTAACTTAATCCAAATGGTAAGAGAAAAAAAGAGCTCAAACAAAACAAATTGCAGATAAAAATGCAAGGAAAATAAAAGAAAGGATATTTGTAAGCGTATTGTTGGTGGAAGGGTCGACGATTTCGATGGGCTTGATCTTGCTGAGTAGAACCTCGAGACCCTTCGTGACAAGGTAGTCGAATGACTCTATGTGGTGGCGGAAGAGCTCACGCACCGCCGCGAAGTCCTCCGCCGCCGCCAATTGCTTCCCGAACATCTTCGTCGGCTTCTCTTCTCTCTCCGACGACGTCATCTTTCTGATGGTTCTTTTGCTGTTCAGTGAAGAGGGAAGGAAAGAAGGAAAGAAGGAAAGAAGAAGAAGGGGTTTCGTTTAACAGAGGTTGCAGAGGCTTCCAGCATTCCAGGGTTTTTAGTTAGGGTTTTAGAGATTTTTGGGCAGCTGGTTTTTTTTTTTTATTTATTTATTTTTTTCGTCGTAATGTTGGTTTGGGCTTTTTTTGTTGTTTGTGGATTGGGCTAACCGCCCATGTTTTCGTTTGAAAGAGTAAAATTATTGACAGTAATGTAATTTTGTACTTTTTTTTTTTTTTTTTTGACAGATGATTTTATAGATACTAAAAGAAAAAAATGGTTGAGTTTAATCTCACAGTAGACGTGATCATAACATATCTCTACTATTATAAAATAAAAATCTCTCCCCATCTCTCCTTTCCATTAAAAAAAATGGTCACACATGCAAAGGGCTCGGTTGAATTTGCTTTTAAAATTATTAAAAGCGTTTTTGGTGAAATTGATTTGCACTTCAAGTGTTTTTTTGAAAAAAGTACTAGATATGTATTTCTTGCAAGAAGCACTTCAAGTTCTTATCTAGGATTCACTTGGATTCACTTGGATTTTACTAAGGATTGGTTTTAAAACATTTTCACTAAAAACGTTTGTAGTCATTTTAAAAGTACTTCCAAATAAGTCCAATGTGTGTGGATATACGCTAGTTTTGATTTTACTAGGGCACTCCTTTTGTTTTAAATTTTTTTTTATTCCATTTCTTACAACCAAAAGCTTTAATTTTTTTATATACAAAAATATATTTACACAAGAGGATGAGAGAATAAATTGGTATTGAAAGAGATTCAAATTTAAAACGCTTATTTACAAGTAAAAAAAATAACATTAAATTATAATATTAAGTACATCAAATTTCTCTCTTTATTATATATTTCGATTGTGAATTAGTGATTTGTAGGTTAGGATATTTTTCTTCAATCCACTATGTCTCAAGTTTCAAAACTCTCTTACATTAGTGTAGAAAATCATTTGCACGTATCTATTATTATTATTATTTTTTGAACAAATGATATTATGATGCACTAAAGGGGAAGAGGTGGACTTAACCTCACAATGAACTAGCAATAATGTGATTCGAATTTACCTTTGGCGAGAAACTAACCTATAAGTTTCATGTAAAGATGAATACCTGTAGACCGCTAAGTGGCTTGTAAGAATTATTTTTTAAACTAGATGGAGCAATTTTTCAATTTTTAATTTGACTCTCTATTTTCAGTTTGAATTGGTGAGACCGTTTTGTAGGGGAAAGAGGCAGCCAAAGGAGCTCTGCCTTCCGCTTCCATTTATTTCCCGCCAATATCGCTTCATTCAAGCTCTCTCTCTCTTTCTCTCTCTCTCTCCCCCCCCCCCCTCCCTCTCTCTCTCCTCTCTCGGGTGGTGATGGTGCTGTTTGGCCAGCTCGCTTCTGTTTCTCCCCGTAAAAGAAAGCAGAAAGAAATAATTCCATTCCTCATCAGGTGGAGATTAAACTTGGCTTTTCATCTTGCTTTCAATTTTTAATCCAATAATAATCGAATTTGAGCTTATAATAAATAAATTTTATGCGTTTCTTTCTTCTGCTTTTCTGTTGTTTCTGGTATCTGTAAATGTTTATGAATTATCTGATGAACTTGTCATCTTTTGATGGCTTATGTTTCTCTGAATGTTCAAATGGTGAATTTTTTTTTCTTTACAAGGTTCAAATGGTGATATATATATATATATATATATATTCTTTTCTCTTTGGTGATTGATATATATATATATATATGAATGAATTTGTCATCTTTTAATGTTTGGCATGCTTCACATTGGATATATATAAATTTTATTAGTAAAGGAAACTTTAATACACAAAATATAGAATTAAAAATTTCAAGAATTTGTCAAGAAGAACAAAAGAAAAAGAAAACAATTTTAAAACTTTATTTCTTAATAATCGAATCGTGCAAATAACTGGGCAGCAATCATGCCATTAAAACTGTAAACTTGAACCTAATTATACAACAACAACAACCAAGTCTTATCCCAGTATCTTTCGAGTCTCTTTCCAAGTCTTCCTAGGCCTTCCTCTACCCTTTTACCCGGAGTCGCCGTCTCATAGTCGCATTGTCTAACCGAATCATCAGTAGGTGCTCGATTCGCGTGTCCAAACCTAGAATAACATGAATTTTGCTTATGATGGCGTCCCGTTTAAAGAACGATGTAGTAGGACTTTTCGGATGCAGCTATGTGTTTTAGGCCTCAGTTTAGACCAAATACTCAATGATTGAATACCAAAATTATCCGAACCTGACCTGACAAATTGTTCAGTTAGTATACCTCTTGTGTTGACATTGAAAGTCTTTCGTTTTAGTACAATTTATGTTATTTAGTCACAAACTTGCTCCCTGAAGTATTGAGTATGCTAGCTAACTACA
Source organism: Pyrus communis (assembly GCF_963583255.1). Classification (NCBI taxonomy): domain Eukaryota; kingdom Viridiplantae; phylum Streptophyta; class Magnoliopsida; order Rosales; family Rosaceae; genus Pyrus; species Pyrus communis. The sequence continues at coordinate 23,280,336 of NC_084817.1, forward strand.
TGAGAACTTTGAATTGTTTTCAAAGAAACAAGAAAACCGTGGTTCTGATTTTTGGCGCAATCAGAAAGCAAAAGTATATTTCTTGCATCTACAATATTTGAAAGTTCAGTTTGTTTAATAATTTACTGGGAAGCTTGATTTTTGAATATTGAGATGGTTCACTTGCTTCTGGTCAGTGATCGAGATCGTTAAGGTAACATCTATGTGCTTGTCTGTAATGCATTTTACTCTTTTGTAGTTTTCAAACTGTTTGTATGTGCATGAAACATGCGTCTATGCTGAGGAAATGTTTTGTCTGATCTAACGTAGTTCTCATTTCCGATATTATCAGGGGACATTCTTAAATCATGCTCCAAAATTGCCTAATTGCTTGATTGTCAAACAGATACGCGGACGAGGAAATCATGCTTTAAATTTCCTAGATGCTTGATTATGCTGAAGATTTGTGCTTGTGTATGAGTTTACTGCAGTTCTTGCGCTTTCATTCCAGATGTGTCATACTTAAGTCACTAACCGATTCTTTTAGACTCCCGGGAGGAGGAGTTCTCTATTATAAGTTGTTATTCTTACAATTATCTCAGATTTTGATTGATGATATAATGGGATACAGTTAGCAGTTGTGAGATAACTTTATAGTTGCTAGATAGGAAACTACAAAATCATTTCCCTTCTCACGTTCACCTGTCAAAATGGGTAACGACGGCAGTGAGGATGGGAGTCCTAAAGAACATATTATCTTGCATGGTGAACTGGATTTGTGGATTATAGAAGCTAAAGCTCTTCCAAATATGGATTTACCTTCAGAAAGAATGAGACGGTGTTTCACCATGTTTGGGACTTGCTCTACTCCCTTCGGTAATAGGCCAACTAAAACAGCTTCGGGAAAGCAGGCAATGATTACAAGTGATCCTTATGTGTCTGTTTGCCTAGCCGGAGCAACTGTTGCTCAAACCAGAATAATTTCAAACTGCGAGAATCCTTCGTGGGAAGAACATTTTTGCGTACCTGTTGCTCACCCTGTTGTGAAGGTGGAGTTTCATGTCAAAGATAACGATGTTCTTGGAGCAGAACTTATTGGAGTAGTGGAGATATCTGTTGATAAAATCATTTCGGGAAAGCCAATTAATGATTGGTTTCCGATTATTGGCAATCATGGGAACTGTTTAAAACCTTTTCCTGAACTGCATGTTTCTATTCAGTTTAAGCCAGTTGAAGGTAACCCGTTGTATAAGAACGGTGTTGGCGCTGGGCCCGACTATAAAGGAGTTCCTAATACATATTTTCCCCTTCGCAAAGGAGGGAGTGTCACTTTATATCAAGATGCTCATGTACCTAACAATATGCTGCCTGAAATTGTACTGGACGGAGGGAAAATTTTTCAGCAAGGGAAGTGCTGGGAAGACATATGTCATGCCATCTTGGAAGCTCAGCACCTTATATATATTATAGGCTGGTCAGTGTACCACCGTGTTAAGCTTGTAAGGGAGCCAACAAAGCCGCTACCTTCTGGAGGAGAGCTGGCGCTTGGGGAGTTGTTGAAGTACAAGTCACAAGAAGGGATTCGCGTTGTTATGCTGATCTGGGATGATAAAACTTCACATGACAAATTATTTTTGAAAACGGTAATTCCATGAGACCTGAAAGTTACAAATCTTACAAATATTAAATGTTATTACTATTAGAATGCATTTTATTGATGATCGTTTCAATGCAGGAAGGTGTCATGCAGACCCATGACGAGGAAACCAAAAGGTTTTTCAAACATTCCAGTGTTCATTGTGTTCTTTCTCCTCGTTATGCGAGCAATAAGCTTAGTATTTTCAAGCAACAGGTATGGAACATCTGCATTTTAGAGCTAAACCCATGTTGTTACTGGAATGATACATATCCTATAGCGTCGTGTAATTTCAGTTGCTCATTTAAATGGATTCCTCTAGTCCAGGTTGTGGGAACCCTTTTTACGCATCATCAGAAATGTGTGCTTCTTGACACAGCTTCTGGGAATAATCGGAAAATAACCGCTTTCATTGGTGGCCTGGATATGTGTGACGGAAGATATGACACTCCGGAGCACAGGCTCTTTAAAGATGTCGGCTCAGTCTTTCAAAATGATATTCATAATCCTACATTCCCTGTAAGTAGCGATAGCACCTCTATACAACCATCTACTTTCTTGAGATCAATGTATGATATGATATGTACTGAAGCAGTTTTCTTTATTCTTTTCTCTCCTTTTCAACTCTGTTACGACACGGAGAAATCTGTACATTTTTTGCTCAATAGTGAGCAATACGTGCATTTTGCCCAACATTGGCCTGACCCGTTTAAGCTTGAGTTTTGTTATCAGATTATTCTTTATAGTATACTTTTCGCTTCTTTTTTTTGTTTTGTTTATATTTATGAAGTTACAACCAAGGTTTAATGTATAAATATATTAATCATATCTTTTTGCTACCAGTGATGTTTGGTTCAATCTGCATCTCTTTATTTTTCGACGTCTTAAGTGGTCTCCTTTTGTTGAAAGTTCAAACAATAAATAAGTATAAATATACAGTTTTGACAGTTCTATTTGTTGTAACAAGTACAGCCTAACGATCATGGCCCGAGGGAACCATGGCATGATTTACACTGTAAAATTGAAGGTCCTGCTGCATATGATATATTGACAAATTTTGAACAAAGATGGAGAAAGGCAAAGAAGCGCGACTTCAAGATAAAAAAGGTCACTAATAGGCATGATGATGCCTTGATAAGGCTTGACCGCGTTTCATGGATAGTCTCTCCAACTTCTAATCGTGATGGTGAACAAAATGTACGTGTTAGCAGTGAAGAAGATCGTGAGAACTGGCATGTTCAGGTAGGGAAGGAAAAGTTTCAATGATAACACCTTAATACAGCAACTCATTTCAATGAAACTTTTACATAGATGGTGGTCAGTTTTGACTCTTCCTTGATAGGTATTCAGGTCCATTGACTCAGGATCTGTAAAGGGATTTCCAAAGGGTGTCCAGGATGCTGAAGCGCAGGTTAGAACTAGGTTTATGTAATTCGTTTATAATCCTCACGGAGTTTTTCTTACTTATTTATTTACTTTACCGAAAATTATTGTGTTAACCATCTACTTAATTAATTAGTAGCTTCCAACAGGTTTTTGTCCATTGATCATAAACTGAGAGGTCAACTTATGTGTTTGAACATGCGTTAGTAGTTCCATTCGTCTGATTGATCAAACTCACAAATAAAACTCTTTTAATCTGACTTTCACTTCTTGCAGAATCTTATTTGTGGAAAGAATTTGAAAATAGATAAGAGCATCCATGTTGCATATATTAAAGCTATACGATCAGCTCAACGCTTTATATACATAGAGAATCAGTACTTTGTTGGATCTTCATTCTACTGGCCGTCGTACAAAAATGCAGGTAAGTTACAGCTTAGTTTCTGGTGTTGCCAGGGTTACACTTTCGTCAACTAACATGTTAGCAAATGCCCTTTGGCTCTCAATTTTGCTCTCTCTTTTTCATACTTTGCAATATCACCACCACAGGTGCAGATAACTTGATCCCGATGGAACTGGCCCTAAAAGTTGCTAGCAAAATCAAAGCAAATGAGCGTTTCTCGGTGTACATAGTAGTACCTATGTGGCCAGAGGGTGTCCCAACTGCCTCTGCTACTCAGGAAATTTTATACTGGCAGGTTAGACCATTCTGTCTTCTGTTACGCTACAAGGAACTCTTTATTCTCTTGACCTTTTTAAAATGTGCAAAAAGGGAATTTCTCAACCATACTTTCTTGTGTGTGGATAAATTGGGATGTAATGAATGCTAGAACTCGGTTGTTATTTCGCCTTTCCTTTGTGAGTGATCTTTGTCTGATCAGTTTGTGTATGACTCCGGAGTCCTGCCCATAAGAAATTTCCAAGCCAAGAACTAAATTCATAATTTTTCTGTGTTACAACTTTTGTGAAATTCTGCACTTTTGTAACGTAAGATTTACTGCGAAGAAGAAACTTTGTCTGCATTGACTGATATAGTAACTTTTGTTAGCTTGATAGACCTTGCTAGCATTTTCCATAACAACTTAAGATTTTGAGCTCTAGTGGTTGTCTAACTTGGTACCACAGCGTTGGTTGCAATGAGTTCGAAACCTCCAATGCCCACCGGTGGGACTGCACCTATATATATCGTTATCTGCATTCATTTGGCCATTTCCTAACAACGTATGCTTTTAGGGTTTAACTGTTGTCTACAATTATAACCTTCCCAATTCGCCGAAACAAGCATGAAAGTTTGATACTACTCGGGCCTGGACTTTTTGAATGCTTGCAAAGAATGAATTTAGAACTTTCAAAACTGCATTTAAAAAGTTGATAAACATTATTGTAGGCTTCCCAGCTTGTCGAGTTCTTGAGTTAATAAAGCCAACGAAAGCTTGCTTACTTAGTGTGTAAAGATCACAGCTTCGGAAGTTACATCGGAGGGAGAACTGTGATTTCTTATTTCCATTTTCTTGAGCTTAATTTGAAGTTTCCTGGTCACCACAGGCACAGACAATGGGTATGATGTACCAGGTTGTTACAAGTGCCCTTCAAGATGCAGGCCTTTTCGATCAGTATCATCCACAGGATTATTTGAACTTTTACTGCCTCGGTAACCGCGAAGCTCCATCTTCCTCCCAACCTCATCAGCCAACCGATAATCGTGGACTGGTATACTTGTGTTTTCATTCTGGTAAACTAGCTAGTAGTCAATTTACCATTGCACAATACGAAATACGTTTGACAGACTCTGATGGATCTCACATCAAACAATTTGCTATGTCCTTAACTTTTTTCTCTCTTGTTAACAGTTGTTAGCGCAAAAGTTCCGGCGGTTTATGATTTATGTTCATGCCAAGGGGATGATAGTTGATGATGAGTATGTAATCATGGGATCTGCAAACATTAACCAAAGATCAATGGACGGTTCAAGGGACACAGAAATTGCTATGGGTGCTTACCAACCACACCATACATGGGCTGCAGAAAAAAACCTTCATCCACACGGCCAGGTCCGAAACCCTTCCATTACATCAAATTCTTTCATACTTGTTGCAATCTAAAAGGACGAACACAATGTAACAGAACACCGTATATGTAATCGGAAAAGCAACATAGTCTCCAAATCTTTTCGGTGTCTGCTTATGTTACTCGATGTCTTTGGACGGATGCAGGTATATGGTTATCGGATGTCATTGTGGGCTGAGCACCTGGGCGGAGTTGAGGATACTTATCAAGACCCCGAGAGCCTTGAATGCGTGAAGCGTGTTAACGACATCGCGAAGCTTAACTGGAAAGCATTTGTGTCTGAAGAGCATAGGGAGATGAAGGGACACTTGATGACATACCCAGTTCAGATTGGGAGAGATGGACGAGTGAGTTCGTTGCCTGGATACGAATCGTTTCCTGATGTTGGTGGTAAAATAATGGGAGCACCCACCAGTCTTCCGGATGCCCTAACAACATAACCAGTTGAAATTGTAAACTTGGGAGTCAAGGCACCAACATATGATGTACAGTGTGGATGTAGTCTTTAAATCTAAAACTTTAATTGTGATGTTGTACAGTGTCATCAGAACATGTCTTTATGATGTCATGAATTATATTCAGCAGTTCGAGTTGGTCAATTGCTGATTAGAAAATTATTGTATGGTACTGGAACATGTGATATAGTATAATTAATTTGCTTATGATTTATTACATATATAATCACCATTTGCATTACTAGTAAGTTCTGATGATTCTCTTAGTAGAAATTGATGGAAAAAAATAAACAAAAAAGGCTTCTAACTCATATGTTTAGCAAGGCCAACTATTTTCATTGGAAAATTCTTCCATGTTACGAGCACTAGATGGGCATTGAAGTCGAACCCAATTTGATCTTGTAACACATTTTATTAAAGCATCCAAAGAACAATGATTTACACATCCTTTTTACGTCTCAAACACCTCCTTTTATTTTTTGTCATATTGATCTTTTTCAGTTTATTCGATCCAATGGCAGGAAATTGAGAGGAGTGTGTAAAAGGTAAAAAGAGGTGGAGATAGCATCACAGCACCACTTCACTTGTAAAGGTAGCTTGTTGAAAATTTGAATATAACATCCTTTTTTCAGCAGTTTTCTTTCATATGACCGCATAGCGCAGTGGATTAGCGCGTCTGACTTCGGATCAGAAGGTCGTGGGTTCGACTCCCACTGTGGTCGTTTCCTTCTTTTTTTTTTTAAATATTTCTTTTTTCCATTTACTTTACACTCCCTCCCTTTCTCTCTCTGCCTCTCTCTAGGGTTTTAGGCACTTGTAGCCCTCTCTGTCTCTTCCTTCTTCTTTATCTGAAATCTTAGGTAAGAACTCGAACATTTTCTCTTCTGGGTATTATTTATTATCTGATGTTCTTTGCTTTTCCTCTTCAATTCAGCTATGATTTCAATTTGTTTATTGAATTTTACATGGGGTAAATTCGAATTTGGGTCTGAAAAAAAATGGGTAATCAATGTGACTTTTGGTTGGAAATTTAAAGTCTTTTGATTCATTTATGTATCATTTTGATTGCAGAGCTTCACACATTCTGGGTAAGAATGGCTTCAATGGGACAACCCCCGCCGCCGCCGCCTCTTAAGCGGCGGGAGGCTCCTGCAGCATCAAGAGAAGATGATAAAATGATCATTACTCCACTCGGTGCTGGCAATGAAGTCGGCCGCTCTTGCGTGCACATGACCTTCAAAGGGAAAACTGTCATGGTATGCTTCCATTCACACAAGTGCATTGTTGTTTCTTTGAGTGTTGAATCTGGATTTAATCTTGTTCACTCTCCTGACTTTGTTTGTTTGTTTTTTTTTTTTTTTTCCCTTGTTTCATGCACTTGTGGCTGTGTGGCTGCCTTCGTATGAATGATAGTTTGATTGTGGAATTCACCCTGCTTATTCGGGCATGGCTGCCTTGCCATACTTTGATGAGATTGATCCTTCCACAATTGATGTCCTCCTCGTAACCCAGTATGTCTTTATCGTTGTTTAGAGTGTTTTTTGTTTTATCAATTGATTGATAGTCAATTGACATACAAAGTTTGGAGCTTTTGTTGAAAGCTGTTTCTAAATTATATCAGACATGGCACATTGGGTTGAGAAATTTCATAATTTGTTATGTGTTTACTCTGGTTGAAACTTGAGTGCAATGTACTTTACCTCCCTTTCGTTATGTATTTCTTGTTTAGAGTTAGGAGCAATAAATTCTAATAGGAGAGCTGCTTACATGGGATCAAATTTTTCTCTGACTAAAAAATGGTTTTTAACATATAAAGTATTAAACATTTTTTGGGGAATATTTCGTGCTTATTTCCTTGATTTTCTTATCAGTTGAAAAGATTGTATCTAATGTTGGAAAAGTAGCTCAAATACCAAATTTACAGCCCTAATTCCTCAATACCACTTTTTTGCAATAAAGAGTTTCCACACCAAAATGATCTAGGACAAACCATAGATAGAACAAACCAAGATCTCAGAAAAAAGTTTTATCAAGTTGATTTAATGTGCAAAACTGTCCTAATCTTCTGGTTAAAACCTATTAGTTTGTACAGTAAAAGTTATTACTTGCGATTGTTCATTCAATTATACTAATATTACATCATACTTTTTGTTTGCAGCTTTCACTTGGATCATGCTGCATCCCTACCTTACTTTCTTGAGAAGGTTTTCACTTTTTGAATGATTTGTACAATAATTTGTATGTATTATGCTCTCCACGGGACTAATATCTCTGTAACTTTTGATAGACCACATTCAAAGGCCGAGTTTTTATGACTTATGCTACAAAGGCTATCTACAAGTTGCTTTTGACGGATTATATAAAAGTGAGCAAAGTTTCAGTTGAAGATATGTTGTTTGATGAGCAAGACATAAATTCCTCGATGGATAAAATTGAGGTTTGTTGTTCTCCCATGACTTATGTTTTCATCCCCAACTGTTTTGTCTCCAACATAACCAACCTATCACAGATTTATATTAAATTTAAGTTATGTTGTTCTTGATGATGCAGGTTTGAACTTTGAACCAACCAAACTTGTCCATCACTACTAGAACTATTAGTTTGTGTCTCATTGGGGTTGTATGTTTAGATGCATTTCAGTCGGCATTTTTTTACTTAATTAATATTGCAGGTGGGGACAGGGCTGTTGGTGATATTAGTACTTTGAGTTGATTAATATTTGTGGTCACTGATGAACTCTCAGTCCTCACCGTTTTTACGTCATTATCCATTTATCCTATTCAGCATACTTAACATGAATACTGTTATTGGATCCTTAATCGTTTAAACTCAACAAGACATGAATGATATTCTCACGATGATATTAATATTAACAATGCATGATAATTGCAGGTTATTGATTTCCATCAGACAGTAGAGGTTGAGGGCATTCGATTTTGGTGCTACACTGCCGGTCATGTCCTTGGTGCTGCCATGTTTATGGTTGATATAGCTGGTGTTAGAGTTCTTTATACTGGAGATTATTCACGTGAAGAAGACCGGCATCTCCGTGCTGCTGAGACCCCAGAGTTCTCCCCTGATGTGTGCATTATTGAATCCACTTATGGTGTCCAGCACCATCAACCTCGGCACATCCGTGAGAAGCGGTTCACTGATGTTATCCACACAACTGTCGCTCAAGGGGGTCGTGTCTTGATTCCTGTATTTGCACTTGGTCGTGCCCAAGAACTTCTCCTGATCCTTGATGAGTATTGGTCAAACCATCCTGAGCTCCACAATATTCCTATTTATTATGCTTCCCCACTTGCTAAAAGATGTTTGTCTGTATACGAGACATACACCCTTTCTATGAACGATAGGATCCGCAATGCGAAGTCAAATCCTTTCATTTTCAAGCACATATCACCACTAAAGAGCATTGAGAATCTCAAAGATGTAGGTCCATCGGTGGTGATGGCAAGCCCTGGTGGTCTTCAGAGTGGACTGTCAAGGCAGCTCTTCGATAAATGGTGCACTGATAAGAAAAATTCATGTGTTATTCCAGGTTATGTGGTAGAAGGGACTCTAGCCAAAACCATCATCAATGAACCAAAAGAGGTAACTAGTATGACTGGACTCTCGGTACCTCTCAACATGCAGGTGCATTACATTTCATTCTCTGCCCACGCAGACTCTGTTCAGACTAGTGCATTTTTGGAGGAGCTGAGGCCTCCTAACATAATCCTAGTTCATGGAGAAGCTAATGAGATGGGAAGGCTAAAACAGAAGCTCGTGACCCAGTTTGCTGATCGGAACACCAAAATCCTGACCCCAAAGAATTGTCAGTCTGTTGAAATGTATTTTAACTCCCAGAAAATGGCAAAAGCTATTGGAAGGCTTGCTGAGAAGACCCCTGAAGTTGGTGAAAGTGTCAGCGGTTTACTGGTGAAAAAAGGCTTCAGTTATCAAATAATGGCTTCCGATGATCTTCATGTCTTCTCACAGCTGTCCACAGCAAATGTCACTCAACGAATTACTATTCCATATGCTAGTGGCTTCACTGTGATAAAGCATCGGCTTAAGCAAATATACGAGAGTGTAGAGTCTTCAGTGGATGAGGAATCTGGAGTGCCAGCACTGCAAGTGCATGATCGGGTGACTTTGAAGCAGGATACAGATAAACACATATCACTGCATTGGGCGTCGGATCCTATAAGTGACATGGTGTCAGACTCGGTTGTTGCTCTTATTCTGAATATCAATCGAGAAGTCCCCAAGGTAGTTGTTGAATCAGAGGATATAAAAACTGAGGAAGAGAATGTGAAGAAGGCGGAAAAGGTTATCCATGCACTTCTTGTTTCACTCTTTGGCGACGTGAAGCCGGGAGAAAACGGGAAACTAGTGATTAGTGTTGATGGGAATGTGGCGCAGCTTGATAAACAGAGCGGGGATGTAGAGAGTGAAAACGAAGGTCTCAAGGAAAGAGTAAAAACAGCATTTCGTCGAATCCAAAGTGCGGTGAAGCCAATCCCTCTCCGTGCAACTTAGCTGCTGCAGGCTGCAGCACTTGGATCTATCTGTTTCTGCATTTTGAATTAACTTCTGAATCTTGTAAGCTATAGAGATGAACACCGAATACAGTTAACAGTAGTTTCTAAGCTTGTTTATTTGGACTAACTAAACTAGCAACTGTTAAATGCATGCAACTGACTTTTGTCAATTTTGCTCGGACTAATTTTCTCGAGTTCATCTTTTCGTTTCAAATGCTTTCGTTAATCATTCGTGTCTCTCAGAGAAGTTGCGGTTTTCTGTTGATCAATTTCTGAAGCATGGAATGGATGCTGTCTGTTTCAGACCGAGAAATTAGTTGTATCTAATGCTTTTGTGCAGATGCTTTGCTTGATTTAGACGAGAAATTGTCACAGGCTCCAGTTTCTTGTATTGACATGCGCATTTCATTTTCTACCACCAATCAATACAAACAATTTCTCTTAGATGTTTACAAAATTAACACTTTAAAAATGTCGGACGCATAGGCTTAAATTAACCGAACAAAACTGATTAACAATGATTTGGTTTGGTTTTAATACTGGTATTGGTTATATCTGGACCAAACCGTTTTATGCTAGTTGGTTCGATTATATTTTTCGTGTCAAACCGAATCAATTATATTTTGTCCTTGGTTGAAGTTTGAATGTAATAACGCACCGTATATCCCCAAGTTTTTGGCAAAAACAAAAGAGCTACGTAACAATCAGAAAATCATAAATTCATTTATTTAAGGCTCCTATGTAATACATGTTAAGAGTATTTATACACACAAAATTACATAACAGAGTTCCAGTTTGGTAGAGAATGATTGAATTTTAACACGAACAATATCGTGCATCCTCGTCGTCCAAGTCGACATGATACCCGAGTCGTTCTCATCTCCAATTCCTTCAGTATTGCGTTAACTTCCATAGATAAATTGAGCTGAAGCCTTAGACAGTAGACGGGCATTGAAGAAACAAATGGACCATACTTTCAGCTACCTCTCCTCCTTACATAAGGATGACTCACCCATACGCGGGAGATATGCTTACGTTAAGCCTCCTCTTAAGTCTTTCGGAACACTAACAGCCAACTTTAAAAGCCAAACCCCAAACTACGAACAATGTTGAAGACAAGCGGAAACACAAATTTCACCCAAAGGGGAAATCTAAACACACAAAAGAATCGAAGTTTATAACAATAGATGCCAACAAAAACCTATGGCGGCTAAAAAACGAATCAAATTTAGAAAAGAATAAAGCTCCCAAAGCTTCAAACTAGGGTTACTCAACCTCTCATATCTTAACTTTCCTAATCTCCCACCCGATACTCATCCCAAAATTTAGGGTTTCATAATTGCATACCTCTTCTATCAGGTTTCAAATTAAGTACTGCAATCTCCGAGCCATTATCTCATGCTTGGTGAGACTCCGTTGTTTCTCTTCACAGCCATAGATTACTTATATGTGCCCAAATGAAGATGAGACTGAAGGATTCTGAAGGCAATCAAGAGTACGATCTGGAAGCTGTGAACGATGATAGAAGACCTGCAGCCTGGGAAGGTAGAATGTCACCAATTGACGACATGGCGGCCGCTGATCTATCCTTAAATATGCCCACTTGCCCATCTGTTAGCATCGATCCTAGTTTTAAGCTCTCTCCGAATTTACTTCCAGCCTGCCAATCATAGCGAATATCATTTTCACAACCTGGATATCTCAATATCCCAACCAAATGGAACAGTTTATCTGTATTAATCTCCTATACACAGAAACCTAGCAAAGATAAATCATGCGGTAATATCAGAAAAACAAGAGGTATGCCGTGTGCAATCCATGCTTGCTTACAGACCTGACACGCTCTTTTATCTCATTACTATCCAGAAAATTTACTTGTTATAATCAAATGTAATAGTGTGAACTGAAAATGTCTTGCATTACATGTTTTAACTATGTGTCCCCAAAACATGAGAACCAGAAATATTCACATTTCAAACAACAAATGCATCGCTATTCCAACATGAAACAGAAGTTTTCAGAATGCAACTATGGAAATAGGAAAAACTTGTAACAAGAAAATCTAAAGAGATAGACAGCCTTGCCTGCATTAAAGAATTAAAGATTGGCACTGCAGAAAAACTTGCGTTATCGTCCAAATCTAGCTTACTGGAAAGCTCTCCATTTGTATAAGCCTTCCAGGGACTTCTTGAAGAAATGTCGTCCGAAGAGGTTGGAATGGATGCCTTAGCTGTCCCTCTTGAAGACAATGCTGGAGCACTGGAACACCAAGATAAAGTCAAAGCTTAGAACCCATGATTGAGGAAGATACCCATTGGCAATGAATATTTTTGGACATAGTTAAAACTGGGAAATGCTAATAGAAAACAGTCGTATGTACCAAATCAGCCAGTGCAACCCAATTTATTCAGTTCAGTAAACGAATGATATATGAGTAGACTCAAGAGTAACACGCGTTGTGCACACCATATAATGTGGCAACTAACAAAGTAGAAATTTCAAGAAACACTAACCTGATTGGAAGGTATTTGAAGCGAGGAACTGAAGAGCATCTCATGATATTGGACTCCGAATTAGTAGGAAGTTTTTGAACAGTATCTGTGTACATGCGATTAAGTTGAACAAAGAATCCAAAGAGGACAGCATGGCGTTGGTAGGACTGCTTCTCATTTTCCCAAAGATACGGCTCATACCTTAAAATGAGATAATGTGATAAAATACACAAAGTCAAAATGCCTGAATAGTTATACAAAATGATTAATAATATAAGAATTCAAAACATAGTGCCACTATAAGCACGAATTCTATGCTATAATAAAAACTCACTAGAGCTGTGGTTCCACTATAGATGATTCACTAGTTGAATTATGTTCCATAGAATACATTGTCCTAATTTCCCATGCTTTTCTATTTACGATCCAAATCCTCAGTTTCCCTTGTGATCATAACATCATGACTAGCTACGCAAGAGAACAACTTCTAACTCCTGAATATTCATTTCTCTATGAAGAGTGAAGACAACCACCAGAGATAACCCTTTAAGTGAAACAATATGGGAGAAAGATGCATGAAATGAGACACCAGTCTCATGTCCACACTTCTGGAAGTTCAATATATTTGTTTAGATTTCTAACTTTTTATTCATGAGAATAAATTAACTTACGTAAGCCAGTCTATGGGATCCAATCTTTGCGAAAGACGATTTATCAACCCATCAAAACGCTCTCTAATGGCAGATTTCACGTGGCTTTGGTCCTGCTTCCGTCTGAAAGGACTTTTTGTCTTTAGGTATACAGATGACTCCTCACTCGGATTAGAATCACCCCCAGAAAGGACATCGACAACAAATCTCAAATCTAACAGAACTTGCAAAACTCCTTTCTCTGACACTTGAGATCCACCAGCCTCTACTGTAGAAAGGAAGTCCCCATAAATACCAATGACCTACATTAAAGTATTGCTATCAATATTACAGAAACAAGGAAAAATAATTGAGAGTATATATCAAAACAATAATCTGAAGAAACAACTGGGAAATTTTCCTTTTTTTTTAATGAACACACAAAACACACATTTTCTGTGAATGGCAGAAGTAAACGTAAACTACTTCATGAGGTAATAAAGTTCAATGCAACAAGTGACAAGATGTAAATTTTATTAAAACTGATACACAAGGGCACAAAAATACAAATGCATGAGTTGATAAAAACCAAAATCAATACTAAACATCCCTGAGGTTGCAAGATAACAAGATAATCTTCAGGCTAAGCAATGGTAAAATCACAAACAGGTATACAGAAAACTGTAATAGAAACAAAAATCATGTATGATGGCCGGCCAATGACCTGTTGGTCTAGTAGCATGTAAGCCCATTCAAGCTTGAGAAACATGGATGGATTGGATTTGGAATTTAGTGTAGTCATGCATATATACTCATTGGACAAATGAACAAGACATTGATGAATACAGAAAATACTAAGTCAGATATCAAGCTAAGCTACATACCTTTTCCAGCAGTCTTAATGCAAACTTTTGCAGAATTGTTTTGTCAAGAACATGACCTCCAATTCGATGAACTTCTTCACATATACGAAATAGAAATGAGACTATATAGAGAGAAGGCATGCATGGGAGCCATATTCTCATGTCTGACTGGTTATCATCAGACTGCTCTTGCTTAACAACAGTCTCTTCCCAACCCTGCCCAAACAATAAAAAATAAGAATAGGTAATTTGTATTCAGTCAACACCGTACTCAGCAAACCACAAACACCGTAGCGTAACAGAAAATCCACCCAGTCTTAAAAATAGCATAAGCACCAAATATCTTCAAAAGCAGATGGATGAACACCAAGTGCTCTTCAAGAGTACTAATAAAATGTGCACTTACACTTGCACATACTTACATGTTCAGCAGAGCCATGGCTTTGATTTAAAACCAAGTTTGAATCATACCACATAATTTACTTCTTCAGGACTGTTCATTTAAACCACAACATTCATCCTACGTTGTAACTACTACATACAAATTTTTTGTGGCGAATGTTTCTTTACCGTTCTAGATATGTTATATCAAAAAGTTATATCTTGCATTAGGTCTATTTTGCAATTATCTCCAATTATAGCTACTTACGGGCTAACTGTCATATTATAATAATCAAGAGAAGCTTGCAGTATCAAGATTAGGTTGTTTAGACTCAAACGCTTAAACCTATTTCGTTTCACTTATTTCTCAGCAGGAAACAGATGAAATGAAGGATCATTTACACTTCCTTGTTGGCATTCAACAACTTGTTGATTACTAATCACGTCAGATTGCAGTTCATTTCACTTATACTGATTAAAATGTAAAAACAGCGTATAAAGAAAGAAATAACGGAGAGCAAAGTGTGTTGAATGCGCCTTACCCTCAGAGGTGTTGATGATGACAAAGCATAATCTTTTTGAAGATCACAGGAAAGAATAACTGAAAGCTCATCGCACAACCACGACATCCACAAACCATGCGCTCGGATGCGGAGATCTTTCATAGTTGAATTAAGCTCTTCAAGTTTAGGGCTTGCACTTTGGCTGGCTCCAAGCAATGCAGCAGTAGCAGATGAAGTGTGCCTTTTAGAACCCGAGGGGCTATCAAGCACTGGAGAATCCGTGGGAGCTCTAGATTGTCTTGACATGGCTGGGAACTTATCGAAAACTACAGAACCTGTTACATTTACCCAAGACCTTGGAGGGCCAAGAATGATGGGGATGTGTTTGGAGTGGCTCTGCAATGCAAACAGGAGTCTCCCAATGAAAAGTGCCCTGTCAACGGTTATTGGCCCTTGCGTGTCTTTGCCAATTTCCAAATTATCAAGCTCACTAGTCAGTTGCACCAATATATTGGATATGGTCAGGCAGCACTTATCTTGTAGATACGGTGCCAGATCCTTTAACCTAAGAGCTGCCTTTGGCGATTCTAAGAAACACAGCATGTCATCAAGAACATCCTTACAGCTACTATCCACGGCATCCCGAATTCCACTCACTTGAGGACCAAAATAGAAATTGAGACAATTCTCTTCACAAGGCAAAGCACTAGTAGTACCTTTCTTAGCATTATTCGATTTGGTTTCTACAAACCAAACTCCACCACCAGCGCCAAGGAAATCAATGGGTTCGCCATCCTTAATGTTCACCGCCTTCATGAGATCCTCGAACCTGTATGCCACAATCACCTTCATCCTGGCGACAAACGCAGGTTCGAAGATACTGTCCCAGAGATCTGAATCGTCTCCGAGAACAAGTTCACTCATTCTACTCCATGGCAGGTCAATGTTAGACCCGAAAACGTTCTTGAGCCACTCCAAGCTCCCTTCTAATACCTCTTTGCTGTTCATCGTCTCCCTAATCAATTTCTCAGCCGTGGCGAGCTCATGGCCACTGCCAATTGCATCGATGAGGAACCGCCCGTTGATCCTATCCACCATCTGGCCTCCGCAGTCGTTAAGCCAAGAGCAACAAGCCTTGGCAATGTAATTCTTGTCCAGCATTCCCATGGCGGACTCGAGCTTCTCCCGAAATGAATTCCAAAGCTTGACCTCCTCATCTGGATTGGGAATTCCACCGAACAGTTGGGATGCAGGAGGGCAACCCAACACCACCTTGTAGAACAACGGCATGTCGTTCAACACGCGCAAGAAGAGCTCCCCAACCTGCCCCACAGTCACCTGAATCACCCTCAGAGCCTCGCACAGCACTGAAACGACGTCGGAGCACTGAGCATCGGGACGACAAGCGTTGAGTATCCCGGAAACCCACGACTTGCGACTGTCAAGGAAGAGGGAGAGGACGTGCTCGGGCCGGAGGTCGTCGATCAAAGCGACGGCGGCCAAGGCGTCGGCGTAGGAGGAGATGGGCAATCGGAGCTCTCGATCGAAGAGGCGGTCGCGGGCGCGCTGAGAGATCTGGGACTTGAAGCTGTCGACGATCTGCCACTGGTGCTGAAGGAGAGGGAAGTTGGAGAGGAAGCGCACCTGACCGGGGAGGGCGAGGATGGAGTGCACGTGGCTGGCGCGGACGTAGCGCGCGGCGGACTCGAGAAACATGGACTCGTCGAGGCAGCCCCAGATGTTCTCGGGAGTGTCAACGAGGTACTTGACTCGGCAGGCAATGCCGTAGATGCGGTGGCGGGTCGGGTCGTGGCGGGAGGGATCGGGAGGGTCGGCGGAGGAGGCGGAGGAGAGGGAATTGATGGATGCGTGGACGGAGGAGAGGTTTTGGGAGATGGAGTGGGAGGAGCGCTTCATGAGAACGATGGAATCGGCTGAGTCGATGAGATCCCGGTAGCGGGTGCCGACGAGTTGACGGAGCTCCTCCTTCTTGGACTGGATCTGGGTGCGGGTGGTGGACTCGACGGTGCGGATCTCGGAAATGGGTTTGGAGCGGAAGAGGGACTCGGCATCTCGAGAAGCGGCGGCTGCAGTGGCGAAGGAACTGGTGGCGGCGCCGCTGAGGGCATCGCCGGAATTAACTCTCATTGCTTTTGGCGGTTGTGGATTGCCAACTGAAACTGTGGGGACGGGTTGCGTTTGTAACTGTAATTTTTTTTTTCTCCGCTTCTGGTTTTTGAGTTTTAGATAGGGCTGGAAAAAAATCCCAAAAATCCCAAACCAAACCGAAAAAATCCCGATCCCAAACCAAAAAAATCCCAAACCAAAATTCCCGAAAATTTTGGTATGTCATCCCGAACCAAACCGAAATTTTCGGTATGGGATTCGGGATTACATCTCCATTTTTTCGGTATTCCCATACCGAATAGAAATAAATATTATATATATATTATTTTTTAATTATAAGAGAATTATTTTTTAATTAATGGTATTGGTAGCCACTAGTGTGATTAATCTTTGTCTCAACTAAATAACTAATGTTTGTTTGTTCAATTTGTTTGTTTCTATATTCCAGTTGTCTCAACTAATGTGATTAATCTTTGGATATTAGTTTCCTGCATACCTAGCCACTAGTGTGATTAATCTTTGGATATTAGTTTCCTGCATACCTAGCCACTAGTGTGATTAATATGTGGATATTAGTTTCCTGCATACCTAGGCAAATCAAGGAAACAAAGGAGCAAAGACCATTATGCATGCATGAACATATCAGTATACATATATTGTATATATATACACGGACAAGGTGGGTACAGGGCATGCAATTAGTTGAGCTCAAATTTTTTTCTTTTGTTTTCGAGTACACAATATAGTTGTTCTTTCAGACATGGGCGCCGCCAAAATTTTCATTTAATTACAACTATGTGGAAGAGGAATCAAAGTTGGAATGTGGGGTGAGATGGCATTAGCCCAAAAACTTTGTGCACAAATGGGTAGTGGGTAGATTGAAACTTAATTTTAGCCCAAAAACATAATATGTCAAATTTTAGTCCAAAAGCCCAAAAACATTTCGGGATTCCCGATTTGTCCCGAAATCCCGAAATTATTTCGGGATTCCCGAAAATTGGGATTCCCGAAAATTTGGTTTGGGATTGGTATTGAATTTGGGATTCCCAAAAATTTCGGTTTGGGAATCGAGACAAGGGTTTCGGTATGGGATCCCATACCGAACCACCCCTAGTTTTAGAGACTCGCGCTAGAGAACACGGCTCACTCTTCTCTCTCCGATGATCGGATCCTTAAATTATAATTCGATAAGGATCCGACTGATTGATCCAGATCCGATGATTCGAATAGCATCCAAATCTGTTGATCCGAATAACATTCAAATCCGTTAATTTATAATTCGATTTGAATTCCACCCGTTTACCAGTACTAGTAGCTGTTGGTGACACTGGACCACTATCGATATTCTCTTGTATTATTTAAATCTGAACCGTTCATGTGAAATCAAACGGTGTATGTACCCGTAATCTTACGAGTATTCTAGATAACGCGTATGTTGGATACATGAGCTCTTGGACAATTTGTCTTACACGCTCTTGGTCAATTTGTCTTAACACAACTTAGCTAGTAGGTACCAGATAAAATTGGGGTTGGACAAAAAAATACTGAGAATCGAATCGAACCCGGTTGGTTTGGTTTTTTTCGGTTCATTCGGTATAGGTACAAGATCGGTTCGGTTCGGTTCGGTGCTTATTCTGTTCGGTTTCGGTTCTAAGTTTGATACCGAACCGTACTGAATTAAAATTTTAATTAAAAATTGTCATCCACGTGGCTTGTTTCTATTGGTGCTTATCCGAGTCCACAAGGACTTGGTCACACTGGATCCCCATTGGTCCTTGGTCGCCACTCGTTGCACTCGATGCTTTTCAGTCATCTGAGAATTGAATTCTTCCGACTCTCACTTTTCTCACTCCGTCTCTCTCAGTCGCCGGCCGTCCAGTCCTCCTCCTCTCCAATCTCTCTCACGGTCTCACCTCCACCGCAACCATCGTGACTTCGTCTTCTCTCATGGTAAGTCAATTTCTTGAATTTGTTTGCGTTTTATAAAATTAGGGTTTTAATTTTTAGATTCAAATTGTGATTGGATTCGAGGGTTTCTCTGAAATTCTTAGATTAGGGTTTTAACTTGTTGCTGGATTTTGTAGTTTTGATGTGGTTAACCTCGATCTTTAACACTAATGTAATTGGGATTGGAATTGGGGGTTTCTCTGAAATTGGGGGTCTTTAACATTGTAATCCTTCCGTTGTTTTACTATCGCCATATTGGATGATACTATCGATTGCTTTTATTAATGGGATGAAAATGATCCCAATCTGTCTAGCTTCAATTCAAAAGAACTGGTTCAATTTGGATTCTGTACGGGTCATCAAACTAAATACTATCGATTCGATTCTGTGTTCTGCATTTGTGTTCTTACTTGTTCATCAAACGTACGGGGTGGGTGTTGGACCCTTGCTGCGTCTCGAAGGGGTAATTGCTTTTATTTTATATGAATTGAACTTATTAGTTATTAAGGCATTTAGTTTGATGTTTGCTATTACATTTGGATTGTATTAATGCCATAAGGCTTTGACTTGAACTTTGATTTTTCATTTTGGTTTGTACTAATGCCTTAAGGCATTTACTTGAACTTTGTTGTTGGATTGAATTTTGTATGCTCAGATTAGTCATGTAGCAGGCTAGCAGCAGGGAGAACTCAATTTTTGCTGCATCTATATGCTCAGAATAGTCAGATTAGTCTGACTTTTGCTTTTGTTAATTTTGATCTCCTTAATTTTGGGATGGATGTTTTCACTACATCCATCATCTCAGAAGCAGGGAGACTCTGTAGGTATGGATAAGCTGACTAATTTAGTCATGTGCACTGTGCACTTTGTTAATTTTGTGCCAAAAACTGATTTGGGCTTTTTTTTTCACAAAAACTGAAAAACACTAAAACAGGCCTTGTTCCTTAAAGGCCCAGAACCGAACCGAACCTATTAGGTTTGTACTAAGTCGGTACAACCATTCATACCGTACCGAAATTTTACTATGGGTTCGGTCTCGGTACCACCTCAGTACCGAACCGTGCCCAGGCCTAGATAAAATCGAGATAAGATCTTTATATACTTGTACCATCCCACACCACAATTGATATGTGAAGCTCCCTCCCTCTTTCTCTCTCTCTCTCATGATGCAGCTTCGACGAGGGAGTATCGTCATCGTAGCCGCAGTCTTTGCAACTGTCATCCAAGCGTTTTCCACGGCAAACTCCCTCCAAGAAGTGGATAAATTCACAAGGTTGCCAAGTCAACCACAAGTCAACTTCCAGCAATATGCAGGATATGTAACTGTGGATGAAAAGCAAGAGAGATCTCTTTTTTACTACTTTGTTGAAGCACAAACTAATCCTGCTTCCAAGCCTCTTGTTCTTTGGCTCAATGGAGGTGAGCTTCCACCGAAATCCAGTAATGAGTAATATAATCCCTACCGGAAACATTTTACGTGTTATTTGTTTTTGTTATTCATACTGTTTCAGCCAACTTAGTGACGTTTGCGTCTGCAACATTTTATGCAATATTGAATGCGTGTTACGTAGGACAATTACGAACCAAATAATTGAGCTTTGTGACTTTTAATTGAAGGTCCTGGTTGTTCATCTGTTGGAGTTGGAGCTTTCAACGAGAACGGACCTTTTCAACCAAGCGGATACATTTTACTCAAGAACGATTTTAGTTGGAATAGAGGTGATTAATCCATTAAATTACTCTTTAAGTGATCACATTTGTGTCACTGTAATTGTTAATGAGCTTCTGATCTGGATTATTCATGAAATTTTGATACTAATCATTTCAGAAGCAAATATGCTGTACTTGGAGTCACCTGCAGGAGTTGGCTTTTCCTACTCAGCAAACAAATCATTTTATGGCTTCGTGAATGACGATATCACAGGTTTTCGGTTCACATGACTTTCTCAATCCTCATTCAACCAACAAAATATAACCTGAAAATAGTAAACTTGTACATTCTGATCATGTTCCGATTCTCTTCTTTTTAGCACGAGATAATATCGAGTTCCTTCAGCACTGGTTCGACGAATTCCCCGCCTATAAAAATAGGGATTTCTTTATCACAGGAGAGAGCTATGCAGGTAACATCATTTACTTGTAAACACCATCATTTTCTATCAGTAATGACCAATTAGAAAACTTGAAAGGTACAAACTTACGACGCCCTTCTAAAAAATTCCATTCTGTCACTGCCAGGCCATTATGTTCCACAGCTTGCACAACTCATTATCCAATCAAAACTGAAGTTCAATCTGAAAGCAATAGCAGTAAGCAAATGAGAATCGAAAAAGTGAAGTAACTTTGGAGTTGGTGTTTTCGACCAAGATGTCACGCTTGAGCCTTTTTTGCTTGCAGATTGGCAATCCTCTTTTAGAATTCAATTCTGATAACAACGCACAAGCAGAGTACTTGTGGTCTCATGGATTAATATCAGATGCGACCTTTGAAAATTTGACTTCAGTCTGCAACAATTCTGAAATTATTAGACAGGTGAGAATTCGTGGTGGTCCACTTACCCCTGCTTGTGATGCAGTGGCGAACCAAGTTGAAAGTGAAGACCCTGGATATTTGATTGACCAATATGACGTTACTCACGATGTCTGTTTATCATCTTTTAAAGCTCAATCTTTCCAACTGGTAAGCCTTGGTATTTTCTCCTTTCAGTTCTTTCAAATTCTCTACGTTAATACACAAACTTCCAACTCACTGATCACATCTGCAGCAAAAAACAGCGAAGATAGATGTCTGTATCGAAGATGAAACGGTTTCATACTTAAACCGACCAGATGTACAGGAGGCACTTCATGCCCGAGTCACAAATTGGACAACTTGCAGCAAGTAATCATCTCATCTCATTTGAATCACTGATGCACATAAACGTAGTAGGTTCTGAAGATGAATCAAAACATGAAAAGAATTCCAATTATACTCCAAACTATTCAAAGATTGAAGAAATGTTCCTTGTGCAGCAAGTCTTTTCTGTTTACTGTGCTTCTAAATTTGATTATCCTCTTTTACATCGGAAGTGTCCTCAAGTATGACATGAAAAACCTGGAAATACCGATGCTTCCAGTTTTAGGTGACCTTGTCAAGTCTGGAATTCGGGTTTTAATTTACAGGTGATGAGTCTCAACGTTGTACAAATCAAAACTCTTGCCATCTTCGATAATTGTAGTCTTTTAGAAATTGTACTTAAAGGTACATCTTACATGTTTTCCACAGTGGAGATCAAGATTCTGTTATTCCACTAACGAGTACACGGACACTGGTGAGCGGATTGGCAAAGGACTTGGGGCTACAAACGAATGTGCCTTACAGAGTCTGGTTTGAAGAAAAACAGGTCGGTTCGGGAACATAATAACAGTGGAAAATTCGGATTATCTACTTGTGGCCTTAGCAGTTGTTATGGTTTATAAATTTTTAACTTCTCAGGTTGCTGGATGGACGCAAGTATACAGTGACACCTTATCTTACGCTACCATAAGAGGAGCAGGCCATGAAGCTCCAATTTCGCAGCCAGAGAGATCACTACTTCTATTTACTTCATTTCTGACAGGAAAGCCATTGCCAAAAGCCTGAAGTACTAACTGACACAAACTGCAGAAATCAAGAAGAAACAAATCTATTCATTTCTTACACGGAATAATTGAGTGAACAAATTGCAAGAAAATTGGTATACTCATGAGAACAAGAATGTCAGTTTTAATTAGCGCTTTTTCTCTGCATCAATAAAGACATTAAGAGGAATGACAGGCAACATCCGAATAAAACTTCTTCCGTATGTTAAAAAGAGTTTAATTGACACTCCAACAGAAATCGAAATTGTACGTCTGAGTTAACAACTTTAAGGATGAGTCCAGTACATGGTACCCAACTCGTCAAATCCACTAGACTCGTGAACAAAATGAGCATGGTTAATAGTCTTATACAAAGCGCGTTGTATTTCAAACCAATAACATACATTGATGCCCTCTCACTAGTTCTTACTTATGATGCATAATAACATAACATGTTTAAATTCTTAGGTTGTTCGCTGCTAAAACAGAACCCTTTGCACGAAAATTTGTACGTGTCACTATGCATTGAGGCACACCATATTCTCGGTGAGGCAAGATATTCGATCACCATAGGAGGATAAGACTCGGGGCTTTGACAATTTCCTAATGAAAGTTTTGCAGATTATGGTTGCTTTCCTCTTTCGAGAACCCTTTAGGTTTATTTTCCTGTGTTTCTAGCAAGACGGTAATTTGTAGTGAAATAAGAGAGGGAGGAGTGCAAGATAAATTTATCAAGAACGAAAGCATAACCAAGGTAACCGACTTCCAACAATGAATTAATTAAATTGAAATTACAAAGCAACTGCTAATCTCTAAACAAAACAATAGCAAGGCGAATATTGTTCATAGCCAAACGGTAAATCAAGAGTTAAACCAATCAAACCAAAAATTAGTAGAAGACTAGAAGTTCGATAACCAAGGATTCGAGATGGTGTCCTTAGTTAAATCTTCTTCTGTAATTCTGTGTTCAAAATCCACGCACTTGGCAGCATTGGACATTTCACTGGCAATGGAGGCTTCAATTCCATGGCTGAAGTACTAGCAGTAGAAGTAGTATTCATCGGATTCTTCGATTCCATGACTGAAGTAGTAGTACTAGTAGTAGTAGAGTTCGCCGGATTCTTATTAAAACCATCCCATTGGGCCAATTCATGAGTAACTTTATGGCCTAATGCGTCGTGAATAAATGGATTTACAGGGTCCTGAGAGGGGGGCATCTGCACATCAAAATACGCAGGGTTCAAGCGTCGCGGTGTTTTGCTTGAGCTTGAGTGAATTCGGGATCTTGCGGCCATGTCTTCGGCTGAATTCGACCCGTTTACCGGTACTAGTAGTTGTTGGTTACACTGGACCACTATCAGTATTCTCTTGCATTATTTGAATTTGAACCGTCCATGAGAAATCGTACGGCGTATGTACCCGTAGTCTTACAGGTATTTCACCCCATGTTGGAGACTGATGCTTGATCGAATGAGAGCATACGAACGATGGAAACCAGCTTGATAGAGGTGGAGAGAGTAAGAATAAGTGTCTTCTTCTCACAGACGGTGCCAAATGTTGATGCACAAAATCAGTGAAGACTTTGGAACAACTTAAAGTGTCACGTTTGTGACCTTCGCTCGGTTGCTCCAGTCACCTAGTGAGGATAATATGTAAGGAGATAGAGATAGGGAAGCAAACATAAGATGTATGTGGTTCACCCTAAGTCTGGATACGTCCACGGAGTAGAGGAGTTCTCATTAATAGTGAAGGGTTTACACATACATAAGTTTAAGCATAGTTATCATCAATGGGTTCTAATGACTAGTTTAAGTGCAATAATGACATTAGGAATTAATTGTAGGAGAATTGTCTTCTTTTATAGTTAGAGGAAAGTCTCTAGCTTTTGTCTGAGGTCGATGTGGGACTCCGTGAGCTTTATTCTGACGTTGACATGTGTCGTGCTGTGATTGGCCTCCTGGTTGGTGGGAAACTAATGTGCTTCGGTAGGGGTGCCTCAGCATGAACCGCTCAGTGGGTCCTTGAAGGTATGATGTTGACCAGTGCTTGGTAGTTTCGGGATTGGTCAAGTATGGTACAAACAACTACATTTGAAACCCTATAAGAATATTCTTCTTACTCATCCTTATCTATGCATAGCTGTCCAAGCCTTGCTGTCAATGAACCGTTGAGGTGATGCTAAATGAGCGATGGGTGTTTTCATCAATTGAACAGGTGTCTTGGCAAGGTATAGCACCATGGGCTTTGTTCACTGGACTATGGTTAATATTCCCCCTCAAGCTAAGCTGCGGAGATTGAGCAGTTTGCTTGGAACTAAGCAGCTTGAAATGAGCTTTGGATAAACTTTTCAAAATTTTAAACTACAAGTTGAGGAAAAGAATCATCTTTGTATATGGTTTGAATTGATTACAAGATATGTTGCTAACTTTGAAGAAGAAAGAAACGGAAGACCTAAAGCTTGAAACATAAAGAGTAAAACAATAGTATTTATATACATGACTACATTTGAAACCCTATAAGAATATTCTTCTTGCTTATCCTTATCTCTGCACAGTTGTCCAAGCCTTGCTGTCAATGTACCATTGAGGTGATGCTAGATAAGTGATGGGTGTTTTGATCAATTGAACAGGTAGCACCATGGGCTTTGTTCACTGGACTATGGTTAATATTGCGGACAACACAACACCAAGTTTATCTATTTTGTAAAACATGTGTATCACACTTTTCTGGTCATTTTTTTTGACATTGCAAATTTTAAATAAAAAAAAACAGAGTGGGAGAAACAAGGACCCAAATTCTTATTTATTTATTGATTCATGAAACGACACACAATATTTACTTCCACGGTACGTAAAAAAAATGTGAGTGTAATACTAATATATTGAACCATACAAAAATCACACTCCTTTGTTAGGGCGAAAAATTGAAATATAATACCAGTATATGGGATTCATAAGTTCAATATACAAACTCGTGTGTGGGGTACCAACATATTAAACTCACACTAGTCTAGTAGTCAGAGTCTTGG
Organism: Pyrus communis; assembly: GCF_963583255.1. Lineage (NCBI taxonomy): Eukaryota > Viridiplantae > Streptophyta > Magnoliopsida > Rosales > Rosaceae > Pyrus > Pyrus communis. Next base: position 23,305,954 of record NC_084817.1, read on the forward strand.
GATCCCTTTTTTTTTTTCTTTTTCAAAAAATGGAGATTGGTTGTATGGCCTACACCACATTGAACTTCAATGGTCCGAACTGTCTATTTTTCAAGTTGTACCTTACAGATCATCCTTACACAATATTAGCCAAATTAGAAATATTTGAGGCATCTAATTGAGTTCAAAGAAATTGACAAACACTGTGTTCTAAAAAACATTGAAACGTTATCGTGACAATTTGACAATTAAATAGGCAAATGGTGTAGCAGTATTGTTATATGCATCAAACATTGTGTTCTAATAAACATTGAAATTTCAGCATGACAATTAAATGGACAAACTGTCTCGGATTGAATTGTTTCAAGGATGATTTATGAATCAAGACTTACAAAATAGTCAGTTTGGATCGTTGAAGTTCAAAGCGGAGTGGGTTCCATAGGGCCACAACTAATCCCCATTTTCTGAAGAAAAAAAAAATGGAAATCCCTTCCCTGCCTAGTGTAGCAGTATTGTGATATGCATCAAACTCAAGACATCCGATCCCTATCTATATGCATAACACTCGCTTAGAATCTCAAAGTAGAGTACCTTTCTTGCAAGAGCAAGTTGTACTCATGAACATTTATGAACTGGTATCATAACAAGTTGTCCCGCCTAACCCACGTCAGAACAATACAATATGTTGAATACGTGAGCTCTTGGACAATTTGTCTTACACAACTTAGCCAGCTTGGTACCAGATAAAATCGAGATAAGATCTTTATATACTTGTACCATCCCACACCACAATTCATATTTGAAGCTCTCTCTCTCTCTCTCTCTCTCTCTCTCTCTCTCTCTCTCTCTCTCTCTCTCTCTATGCAGCCTCAACGAGGGAGTATCGTCGTCGTCGCCGCAGTCTTTGCAACTGTCATCCAAGCGTTTTCCACGGAAAACTCCCTCCAAGAAGCTGATAAAATCACAAGGTTGCCTGGTCAACCACAAGTCAACTTCCAGCAATATGCAGGATATGTAACTGTGGATGAAAAGCAAGGGAGATCACTTTTTTACTACTTTGTTGAAGCACAAACTGATCCTGCTTCAAAGCCTCTTGTTCTTTGGCTCAATGGAGGTGAGCTTCCATCCAAATCCAATTTCAAATATAATCCCTACAGGAAAAATTTCATGTGTTATTTGTTTTTGCTCTTACTACTTTAGCCAACTTAGCGACGCCTATGTTTGTAACATTTTATACATTAATGAATGCGTGTTGCGTAGTACAATTACGAACCAAATAACTGAGCTTTGTGAGTTTAAAGTGAAGGTCCTGGTTGCTCATCTGTTGGAGGAGCTTTCATCGCGCACGGACCTTTTCAACCAAGCGGAGACATTTTACTCAAGAACGATTTTAGTTGGAATAGAGGTAATTAATCCATTAAATTATACTTTTAAGTGATCACAATTGTGTCACATTCGTTCTTAATTAGATTTTGCTCCCGATTATTGACGTAACATTGATACTAATTATGATGGATTTTCTCCTGTTATATAATATTTGCAGAAGCAAATATGCTATACTTGGAGTCACCTGCAGGAGTAGGCTTCTCCTACTCAGCAAACAAATCATTCTATGGCTTCGTGAACGACGATATCACAGGTTTTCGTTTCATATGACTTTCTCAATCCTCATTCAACCAACAAAATATAACCCGAAAATAGTAAACATGTACATTCTGATCATGTTCAGATTCTCTTCTTTTTAGCACGAGATAATCTCGAGTTCCTTCGGCGCTGGTTCCACGAATTCCCTGAGTATAAAAATAGGGATTTGTTTATCACAGGACAGAGCTATGCAGGTAACATTATTTACTTGTAAAACCATCATTTCTATCACTAATGACCAATTAGAAAACTCGAAAGGTACAAACTTACGACGCGCTTCTAAAAAATTCCATTTTTTCACTGCCAGGCCACTATGTTCCCCAGCTTGCACAACTCATTATCCAATCAAAACTGAAGTTCAATCTGAAAGCAGTAGCAGTAAGCAAACGAGAATCAAAAAGGTGAAGTGACTTTGGGGTTGATGTTTTCGACTAAGATGTCATCCTTGAGCTGTTTTTGCTTGCAGATTGGCAATCCTCTTCTCGAATTCAATACTGATGCCAACTCACCAGCAGAGTACTGGTGGTCTCATGGATTAATATCAGATGCGACCTTCGAAAATTTGACTTCAGTCTGCAACTCTTCTGAAATTTTTAGACAGGAGGTAATTCGTGGTGGTCCACTTAGCCCTGCTTGTGATGCAGTAGCGAACCAATTTGAAAGAGAAGTCCCTGGACATTTGATCAACCAATATGACGTTACTCTCGATGTCTGTTTATCATCCGTCGAAGCTCAATCTTCCCAACTGGTAAGCCTTGGTATTTTCTCCTTTCATTTCTTTTGAATTCTCCACGTTAATATACAAACTTCCAACTCACCAATCACATCTGCAGCGAAAAACAGTGAAGATAGATGTCTGTATCGGAGATGAAATAGTTACATACTTAAACCGACCAGATGTACAGGAGGCGCTTCATGCCCGAGTCACAAATTGGACATTTTGCAGCAAGTAATCATCTCATCTCATTTGAATCACTGGTGCACATAAACGTAGTAGGTTCCAAAGATGAATCAAAACATGAAAAGAATTCCAATTATACTCCAAACTATTCAAAGATCGAAGAAATGTTCCTTGCGCAGCAATTCTTTTTTGTTTACTGTGCTTCTATATTTGATTATCCTCTTTTACAGCGGAGGTGTCCTTGAGTATGACATGAAAGACCATGAAATACCGATGCTTCCAGTTTTAGGTGACCTTGTCAAGTCTGGAATTCGGGTTTTGATTTACAGGTGATGAGTCTCACCATTGTACAAATCAAAACTCTTGCCATCTTCGATAATCTTAGTCTTTTAGAAATTGTCAAAAGTTATCTTACATGTTTTCCACAGTGGAGATCAAGATTCTATTATTCCACTAACGAGTACACGGACACTGGTGAACGGATTGGCAAAGGACTTGGGGCTACAAACGAATGTGCCTTACAGAGTCTGGGTTCAAGAAAAACAGGTCGGTTCGTGAATATAATATCAGTGGAAAATTCGGACTATCTACTTGTGGTCTTAGCAGTTTTTATCCTTCATAAATTTTTAACTTTTCAGGTTGCTGGATGGACACAAGTATACGGTGACACTTTATCTTACGCTACCATAAGAGGAGCAGGCCATGAAGCTCCAATTTCGCAGCCAGAGAGATCACTACTTCTGTTTACCTCATTTCTGAGAGGAAAGCCACTGCCAAAAGCCTTAAGTACTAACTGATCAAATTGCAGAAATCAAGAAGAAACATATATATTGTTGGAAATAAGTGGGTATGTATGCCCACATGCATACAGTAAATTTTTCATATGCTTAATAGTGTAATTTGTTTGCTTTCGAAGTAGTTGCTCTATAAATAGAGCATTACAAGTGTTCAAAAGATAAGAGTATGAAAGAAAGAAAAAATAGAATATTTTCAGTATTCTCCTATTTCTCTCTTATCTGCAATCATTTTGTATTAGTGTAATATTTTGCAACAACCTCGCTCCTGTCCCTAGTAAAGGTTATTTCTCTAACTTTTGCCTATTTATAACACGTTATCAGTACGACTCTCTAACCATTTCTCTTTTCTCTTCACCGAAAGAAAATTGTTTCCTCCAAGGATTTTACTGTTCTTCTTCTTCCTCTGCCTCACCTGCTGGATATACCCTCGCGAAGAATTGTTTGCACCATGCCTGCTTTTAGTTCTCAACATAACAGTTACTTATATCTTTGATTTCTTGTTTGGTGTAGCTCCTTATTACTAACCCAATGTTTATTTACCTTTGTTGCGATCAAAGATGGTGCGGTATCATCGCCCATCTTGGACTGCAGATTTAATTTTACTGCAAATTTTAGGTAGAGCAATATAATCGTCAACCCTATCATGCATGTTTAAATTTACCTGCTATTTAATTTTATTGCAATTTTAGGTGATGTGGTATAATCACCCACCCTACTCTGCATATTTAAAATTTTCTGCTGCTTGAGTGGTGTGGAATAATCGCCCATCCTATGTTATTTCGATGAGAATGGTGCAGTACAATTGCCCTCCTCATTCATCATGTAAATCTCGAGCATGAAGTTTCAAGTGCTTATCATTTTGGCCTGAAGATCAAAATAAAAAATTTGTAAGAACCAGAAGTTCTAACAATATATTCCTCCAGAATATATATATTATTGCAAGTTTTTACACGCCTTAATTTTCTTTTAGAAAAGAAAATTGCGAACTTGGCAAATCTTGATTTTGTTGCCCTAGATGTTATTGGAAAGAACTACCTTACCTGGGTAATGGATGCCAAGATCCATCTGAAGGCAGGAAATCTTGGGAAAACCATTAAGGAAGATAACTATGCATCATCTCAAGATCGGGCGAAGACCATGATCTTTATCCGTCGCCACCTTGATGAGGGACTGAAGAGCAAGTACCTCACGGTTGAAGATCCATTAACCCTCTAGAAGGCACTGAAAAATAGATATAATCACCAGAAAACGGTGATTCTTCTAAGGGCTCGTTATAAGTGGACTCACCTAAGGATCCATGATTTCAAAACAGTGGCTGAATACGATTCTGCAATGTTTAGAATTAGCTCCCAGTTGAAGCTCTGTGGAGAAACAATCATTGAGGAAGATATGCTGGAACAGACTTTCAACACCTTTCATGCCTCCAATGTGCTTCTGCAGCAGTAGTCTAAAAAAAGAGGCTTTATTGAGTACAACCAGCTGATATCTGTATTCCTTGTAGTCGAGCAAAACAATGAGCTTCTGATGAAAAATCATCAGTCCCGACCTACCAGATCATCACCATTCCCAGAAGTGAATGCTGCTTCCCTTGAAGAGAATACCACATCCTCTCGTGGCAATAATTACAAAAGAGGACATGGCCACAAGCGAGGCTGGTGGAACGGGAAAAGCAAGAACCATGGTGTCCAGTTTCACAACCAAGTTCCAAGATATAATCCAGGCCCGAGCTTTAAGATTGCAAATCGCCAGAAAGGCAAAGCTCATATAAACACTCTTAGAAATCCCGAAGAAGTTTGCCATAAGTGTGGTGGCAATGGGTACTGGGCACGTACCTATCGCACCACAAAACATCTGGTGGATCTGTATCAAGTTTCCCTCAAGGAGAAGGGTGTCGAGACTAATTTCCTCGACCAGGCTAAACTAATGGATATAACTGATACAATGTTCGATTTATCAGGGGAATTGAACACAACCCACCTGGATGTTTCAGACTTCATTATTGAAAGAGAGAATGAAGTGTATGGGTCCGAGTGAATCATTTATGTTTGATGTACTCTTGTTATTTGTACTTGTGATTTAATGCTCACATTTTCAATTCAATAAAAGTAGTATTCATGTATGAATAAACTGCTTTGAATTGTAAATGGATACCACATTGAAACGAAAAGTGCAGAAATGTAGAATATCTATGCATTACCTTCAATGATACCCAGAAGTGTATATTGGAGAAGTTGCGTGGTTTATTGAGTGGATTTTATTATACATACATAAAGACAATTGAGACATATATTGTCATGAACCAGAAGTTCATAGATTCAAAAGTTTACATGCTTTGGCATGACCGTTTGGGTCATCCAGGATCCATCATGATGCGTAGGATCATTACCAATTCTAATGGACATCCATTATTGAGCAGACATATTGCTGTCTCAAATGAAAACCCTTGCAAGGCTTGTTCCCAAGGGAAGTTGGTAACTAGACCATAACAACTAAAGGTTGATACTGAATCTCCATCATTTTTTGCAAAGAATTCAAGGGGATATTTGTGGGCCTATTCAACCACCTTGTGGACCATTTCGATATTTTATGGTTTTGGTTGATGTATCTACCCGATGGTCACATGTTTGCCTATTGTCTACTTGAAATGTAGCTTTTGTGAGACTTCTTGCTCAAATAATTAAGTTGTGAGCACAGTTCCCAGATCACCCCATTAAGTCAATCTGACTTGATAACGCTGGTGAATTTATGTCTCAAGCTTTTGATGATTACTGCATGGCACTGTACATTGATGTTGAACACCCTGTTCCTCATGTCCATACTCAAAATGGTTTAGCAGAGGCATTTATCAAGTGGCTTCAATTAATAGCTCACACTCTGCTTATGAAAAGAAAATTACCAGTTTCTTCATAGGGACATGCTATCTTACATGCTGCATCATTGGTTCGATTGAGACCTATAGCCAACCACCAATACTCATCAATACAACTCGTGTTTAGGCATTAGCCAAACATTTCACATTTACGAGTTTTTGGTTGTGCTGTTTATGTGCCTGTTGCACCGCCACAAAGCACTAAAATGGGACCTCAACGTAGACTGGGAATTTATGTGGGTTTTGATTCACCAACTATCATTAGATATTTGGAACCCTTGACAGGTGATATGTTTATAGTTTGTTTTTCAGATTGTCATTTTGATGAGACAGTTTTCCCGTTATTAGGGGGAGAAAAGACCGTTCCAGAAGAGCGGTAAAAGCTGACATGGGTTGTTCCCACCTTATCTCATTTTGATCCTCAAAGCATTCAATGTGAAAATGAAGTGAAAAGGATCATTCACCTTCAAAGTATTGCTAATCAAATGCCATATGCATTTAATGATGTTTCGAAAGTGACAAAGTCACATATACCAGCTGCAAATGCACCTACAAAAATTGATGTCCCTGTTGGACAAAATAAAGTGGCAGTGACTGATTCATCTAGTGCACGCCTGAATCGTGGTAGATTCCCAGGTTCAAAAGATTTAGCCCCTCGAAAGAGAAAAATGAGGGCACAGTTGAACCCAAATGGAATCATTCAAGAAAAGAAAATGAATGATAAATCCACAATTCATGATTCTGAAAAAGAAAATATCCGTGATGAAACACATGTCCCTGAAGAGACAGAAGTACATGAAAGCAAAGAAATATCCATAAATTATGCATATACTAATGAATTGTGGGATCGAAATGAAATAATCATCGACAACATGTTCGCATTTGCATGAGCCACTGAAATTATATTAAGCGATGACATTGAGCCCCGCTCTGTTGATGAATGTAAACAAAGACAAGATTGGCCTAAGTGGAAAGATGCAATCCAGGCAGAATTAAATTCCTTAGAAAGGCGAAGTGTTTTTGGACTGATAGTCCAAACCCCACCTGGTGTAAACCTTGTGGCTTACAAATGGGTATTCACAAGGAAACGCAATGAGAAAAACTAGATTGCAAGATATAAAGCATGACCCGTTGCACAAGGTTTTTCACAAAGGCCTGGAATTGATTATGAAGAGACATACTCTCCTGTAATGGACGCAATTACGTTCCGTTACTTAATAAGTTTGGTAGTTTCAGAAAAACTTGACATGCGACTTATGGATGTCATCATTGCGTATCTATATGGAGAATTAGATACTGACATATATATGAAAGTCCCAGAAGGACTTAAGTTGCCTGAAACAACTAACAAACCACGAGGTATGTTCTCAATTAAATTAAGGCGACCATTATATGGGCTGAAACAATCTGGACAAATGTGGTATAATCGTCTCAGTGAGTATTTGATCAAAGAAGGATATACCAACAATGTCATCTGCCCTTGTGTGTTCATTAAGAAATCAAATACTGGATTTGATATAGTGGCAGTATAGGTCGATGATATGGACCTAGTTGGAACCCCTGAAGAGATCAATAAAACTGCTGAATATCTAAAAAGCGAATTTGAAATAAAAGACCTTGGGAAAACAAAATTTTGTATCGGTCTTCAGATCGAGCATTGTGCTAATCGAATTTTGGTGCATCAATCAGCTTACATTGAGAAAATATTAAAGCAATTTGGCATGGACATGGCTTATCCACTGAGCACCCCAATGGTCGTTCGTTCTTTGGACATTAAGAAAGATGCATTCCGTCCAAAAGAAGATGATGAACTGGTCTTTGGTCCAGAAGTACCATATTTGAGTGCAATAGGTGCTTTATTGTATTTAGAACAATGTACTAGACCATATATAGTTTTTTCAGTCAACTTGTTAGCAAGATATAGCTCTGCTCCAACAATTCGTCATTGGAAGGGAGTCAAAGATGTATTGCGATACCTTCATGGAACAACAGACATATGTCTCTTCTACTCAGATAAATCCATAAATGATCAGATCCGCACAAAGCCCGCTCATAAACTGGATATATGTTCACTAATGGAGATACAACAATTTCATGGCACTCAACAAAACAAACATTAGTTTCAGCATCTTCCAATCACTCGGAAATAATTGCTTTACATGAAGCAAGTCGTGAATGTTCTTGGTTAAGATCAATGATCCATCACATCCGGAATTCATGTGGTCTACCTTCAAGGACAGACACTCCAACTGTTATACATGAAGATAATGCAGCTTGTGTTGCCTAAAAGAATGAAGGATTTATCAAGGGTGACAAGACTAAACACATATCTCCAAGATTTTTCAGTGCACATGAGCTTCAGAAGGCTAAAGTTATTAAAGTCAGACAAATCCGCTCCAATGAAAATCTGGCAGACTTGTTCACCAAATCTCTACCAAAGTGCATATTTTAGAAGTTAGTGCAGGGAATCGGATTACGTCGGCTTACCAATTTGAAGAATGCGGAATCAGGGGGAGATAAAAGTTAGGGGGAGCATCCATGATACATGCATGTTGTACGCTTTTCCCTTCAATTAGGATTTTTCCCACTGGGTTTTTCCTATCAAGGTTTTAACGAGGCAACATAAGCATGCTCAACACCATATCAACAATCCGGGTAAAGTTGTACTCTTTTTACTTTGCTATGGTTTTTTCCCACTGGGTTTTTCCAAGCAAGGTTTTAACGAGACAACTGATGTTGATATGTGGGCATCCAAGGGGGAGTGTTGTAAATAAGTGGGTATGTATGCCCACTTGCATACAGTAAACTTTTCATATGCTTAATAGTGTAATTTGTTTGCTTTCAAAGTAGTTGCTCTATAAATAGAGCATTACTAGTGTTCAAAAGATAAGAGCAAGAAAGAAAGAAAAGTTAGAATATTTTCAGTATCCTCCTATTTCTCTCTTATCTGCAATCATTTTGTATTAGTGTAATATTTTGCAACAACCTCGCTCCGATCCCTAGCAAGGGTCTCTAACTTTTGCCTATTTATAACATATATTCATTTCGTAAACAGAATTATTGGGTGAACAAATTGCAAGGTTTTCGAATCCATCGCTTCAGAGGATCGAGATTTTTTCTTGGACCCGTGTGACTAAAGCAAGGGCGGAGCCATGATTTTTCTCTTGGGTGGGTTAGTTGAAAATAGTACCATAAAATTATATGTTTATTTTTTTGCTTATATAAAATTATATAATAATCAATATAAAAGAACAACAATATAATATAGGACAAGAATTGTCTGCCCTCCCACTTCCGGTGCCCTCCCCCTCCTGTTTTTGTGGTCACGGTTAAGCCACGTCAACATTTTATATTACTATTCATTTTTGTCTTATTATTTGTATAAAAAACAATATAAAATGTTGACGTGGCTTAACCGTGACCACACAAAATAGGAGGGCACGAGAGGGCACCGGAAGTGGGAGGGTAGACAATCCTTGTCCTATAATATAAACTATTCTCAAAATCATAATCCTAACCGATAAATTCAAGGACCATATAAATAATTAACCTACTAATTAAATTAAGAATAGGTAAATAAAGGGGGACTGGAGATAGAACTAATTTATAATTTTTAGCATAAAACGTATTATTCACTACCTTTCATCTACTAAATATACATCAAAATAATAATATGTATTGAAACTGAGTAGGCTATAAGCATGAGTTTACAAAATAATAGATCTATTCACAAACCCATTTTACTTCCAACACAACCTTATTAATGTTTTGTTAGTGATCATCTTTAATTCATTCGATCTGAACAACCGACAATTCAGAGAGGTGTGTAAGAAGTAAAAATGAGTGCATGGATAGCACTACCCTTACAGAAAACCTCCATGGGCTACAACCCACCTTAGCCTTGTGGGTGGCTATGCCATTGGACCGAAGGCTCTTGATTGGTAGCTAAATGGGTGAAAGGTTGAGGCTATGTTCTTTGAATTTTGCTTAATTTGCAGTCCGTGTCTAAGTTGTACGCATGTGTTTGTATTCTGTTTTTTGCTGTATAGTTTATATTCTATTGAATATTTGTGTATTCGAATTTGTATCGTCTTGAGATTAGGACAATGAAGCATGTTTTGTTGTAGGAGTTGGGAAAGCTTGAAAAATAATTTAATTGGACAAGATTTACATTTTACAGTGTTTGGGTGAAGGTTTTTTGGTTGTAGGGTTTTTGTTGAAACTTTTTCCTTTGGCACATAGCTTGAATAGTTGAAGTTATTCTTAGGACACCATAAATTGATTTTGCTTCACACTGTCTTGATCAAGAGGGTGTGAAGCTCTCTACATGCTGTAGTGTTGAAGCTTTTTGGTTAAAGCTTTTTAGTTGAAGCTTCTTGGTTAAAGCTTTTTGCTTAGGCACATAGCTTGGGTGGTTGAAATTAGTTGTAGGACACCATAAATTGATATTGTTTCACACTGTCTTGATCAAGAGTGTGTGAAGCTTTCTATATGTTGTGGTGTTGAAGCCTTTTGGTTAAAGCTTTTTAGTTGAAACTTTGTAGTTGAAGCTTTTTATTTGAAGCTTTGTAGGTAAAGCTTTTAGGTTGAAACTTTGTAGGTGAAGCTTTGTAGGTGAAGCTTTTAGGTTGAAGCATGTATGTTGAAGCTTTGTACGTGAAGCTTTTTGGTTGAAGCTTGTATGTTGAAGCTTTGTCGGTGAAGTTTTTTGGTTGCAGCTTTGTAGGCGAAGCTTTTAGATTGAAGCATTGTAGGTGAAGCTTTTTGGTTAGGCACATAGCTTGAATAGTTGAAGTTAATTGTTGGGCACCATAAATTGATTTTGCTTCACACTATCTTGATCAAGAGTGTGTGAAGCTTTTTACATTTGTAGTTACCTCCTATGTATTGAAGCTTTGTTGGCCTTCTCTACATGTCATAATTAATAATTAATTAATTGCTTAATTAATAATTAACAATTAATTAAATAATTAATAATTATAAAAAAATAATTAATTAATTATTAGGTTGAAACTTTTAAGTTGAAGCTTTTAAGTTGAAGCATGTATGTTGAAGCCTTGTAAGTGAAGCTTGTATGTTGAAGCTTTGTAGGCGAAGTTTTTTGGTTGAAGCTTTGTAGGCGAAACTTTTAGATTGAAGCTTTGTAGGTGAAGCTTTTTCGTTAGGCACATAGCTTGAATAGTTGAAGCTAATTGTTGGGCACCATAAATTGATTTTGCTTCACACTAGCTTGATCAAGAGTGTGTGAAGCTTTTTACATTTGTAGTTGCCTCCTATGTGTTGAAGCTTTGTTGGCCTTCTTTACATGTCATAATTAATAATTAATTAATTGCTTAATTAATACTTAACAATTAATTTCGGATTTTTTATGGCAAATTTCTTTATTTTTTATTTTTTTGAACTATGGACAAGAAAATGTGGGAGAGACAACATATATAGATTTTGCTTTCACACTCTTGAGCAAGAATGTGCGAGGCAAGCAACACATTGTAGTAGTTGAAGGTTCGAATGAACCATATAAATTGATTTTGCTTCGCATAGTCTTGATCAAGAGTGGGCGAAGCTTTCTACAAGTTGTAGTGTTTGCATTGTTACAAAGGGGAAATGTCTGGAGTAGATGCAAGAGGGATGAAGAGCTTGATCTTTGTATACTATGCACTGAAGCTTTTGTTAGCTTGTAATAAGACTTTGTTGGTAACTATAAATAACTCTTGTTGGTCATAAGTGCTCCCCCAGTTGGGTTGAGCTAAGCTTGCTTATCCCTCTTTTGAGTTGTAAGGCTTGAGGGTTTTTTTATTATTTGTGATGCTAAGAGTTCACATGTACAAGTTGTACCATTCTTGATCGAGTTGGTGGGAAGAATGGTGAGTTGATAAGGCAAAAATGTTTATTAATAGTATTGGTTGTACTCTTCATCGCCTGGTTGGTGATATGAATGTGAGTTCCTTCATCACCTAGTTGGTGATAAGAGTGGAAAGTTGCCGAATGATATTAGAGTACAAGTTGTACCTTTCATCACTTGGTTGGTAAGAATAAGGGCAAGGTGTCGAGGCACATTGTAGCAAATGCCGAATGACAAAAGTATGTTGACACCCTTTCGAAAATCAGTTGGCTTATGTAAGAATGTGTTGAGATGTATGATGCTTATGTTGATTGACATGAGTCATGCTTATGAATGTTTTGCTATGCATAAAGGAATCCATGCTTTTAATATGTGAACCATGTTGGTTGTAATACTTAGTTTCACTTACTTTGTGTCAAAGTACGCATGTTGAAGCTCTGAGTTAGAGTATAGAGGTAGGTCAGTGTAGACCAAATGTTCCAATGTTAGGAATGTAAAAGACTCAAGCGAAGTTGTCTGACTTCCTTCTTCTTTAAATATTTATCGAATGACTTGTGTTACAAAAGATCTCAAACGGTTGAGGGTCAAAACATTTGTAATGTATATGTCTTCTTATAATAGCATTTCCTTTAGCATCTAGTCCTCCCATTTTGAAAGAGCGAGGCTTGACCCCATGATCATAATAGTTGAAGGTACGTTCACTCCTGGTTGTCTTGATACGAACCTTTATCCCTCTTATTGTAATGAGCTTGCTAAGAGTAAAAATATTCCCTTTTACCAAGAGACGAATACGTTTGGTGACTTAGCAAATAGCTAAGTGAGGCAAAAGAGGTTGCAATGGGTGTTTGAATGGCCAAAACTTCATCACTTGGTAGAACTTGACTTCCACTCCCCACTTGTTGATATGAGTTAACCACATGAGTTTTCCCTTGGTATGTCCTTGCCTCGGCAAAGGCATGAATGTAAGCTTGCATCATCATCTTAGAGTAAGTATTCCGAGTGTTAGCATTGATCATGTACTTGAAGAAGCATTCACGTATGCTTACCGTGAAAACCCTGAGTGTTGTTTTGTCATCTGCCTCAGTGCAACGAAAGTACTTATAGCTAAAGCGACCGGCATATTCACACAATTACTCGTTTGATTTCTGACGAATGGTGTATAGCTCATTAACGTTGTGTAAGCGATCAGCTTGGAAGATGTGTTGAGCCACGAAGAGTCTTCTTAATTTAGCAAAAGAATCCACAATATTAGGTTGAAGACAACAATACCAATTGAGAGCTTCACCAGAGATAGTTGAGGGGAATATGAGATATCGTTCTTCATCATTGTGTCTTCGGTATGCCATGGTAGATTCAAAGTGGTGGATATGCTCAATCGAATTTTCCCTCTCTGTATAAGATTGCAAGCCAAGCTTCTGTTTCGTTTCTCCTTGTAGAGGGGTGTCAAGGATTCTCTTTGTCAGAGGGTTGGGCCTTGGTTGATCCCAGCTAGGGATTTGGGCATGACGCTCGTCCTTTAGCCTGTTCACTTCTTCGAGGAGATGCATGATAAGAAGGTCCTGAGTGGAGTCAGGCACCATTAGAACTCTTATTCGCAAGTTTCCCTTATCCCTTGGAAGTAAGGGAGTTTGGTTAAAGGCATATGGCTTTTCCTTAGATTCACCGTACTGGTTTCCAAGACGTGCCATTTGGAGCCCCCGAGTCTTCTACACCTTCATGTCCCTCCAAGGCATGTCGTTCATTTCTTGGATTGGGCGTTGGCCTATGTTGTGGTAGAGGACCGAGCCATTCAATGACTCTTGGTTCTTTGATCCTTGAGCTTATGTGGATAAAATTTTCTCAACGCTGTCTTAGGAAGTCTCGACAGTCACAGTAAAAGGCTCTTGATCCTTCCATTCCCTCTGCAAGGAAGTGTCTCCCTCCACTTTTCATGCTTCGGGTCGAAGCAGCTGGGTTGAGAAAAATCTCACGTTGATCAAGACATTGATGAGTAACATGCTCCTCATCAAGAATATCCATGTTGAAGACCAGTGACCCCCCATGTTGGGGGGCACCCAGGTGATGGTTGACGTCCACATGGGTAATAGGCTCGTGTGATTGAGTATGCCTAGCCTCATGGAGCATCTCGAAGAGCTTCTCATACTGCTCCTGGATCTCATTCTTCATTGCTATTTTATTATTTTGAGCTTCCAGCTTTTCGACTTTAGATTGAAGAACAAACTTTTTTTGTTCCTTTCTTCGTTGCCTCACACTAGGCATAAGGGGAATGTCATTCTGTGTGTTGTGGCTTTCTTCATTCCCCATGTTGGAGATGGATTCTTGATCGAATGAGAGCATATGAACGATAGAAACCAGCTTGATGGAGCTAAAGAGAGTAAGAATAAGTGCCTTCTTCCCACAAACAGCGCCAAATGTTGATGCACAAAATCAATGAAGACTTTGGAACAATGTAAAGTGTCAAGTTTGTAACCTTTGCTTGGTTGCTCCGGTCACTTAGTGAGGATAATATGTAAGGAAATAGAGATATGGAAGCAAACATAAGATATACGTGGTTCACCCTAAGTCTGGCTACGTCCACAGAGTAGAGGAGTTCTCATTAATAGTGAAGGGTTTACACATACATAAGTTTAAGCATAGTTATCATCAATGGGTTCTAATAACTAGTTTAAGTACAATAATGACATTATGGATTAATTGTAGGAGAATGTTCTTCTTTTATAGTTGAGAAGAGTCTCCAGCTTTTGTCCGTGATCGATGTGGAACTCTGTGAGTTTTGTTATGACGTTGACATGTGTCGCCCTGTGATTGGCCTTCTGGTTGGAGGGAAACTTTTGTGCTTCGACATGGGTGCCTCAGCATGAACCCCTCAGTGGGTCCTTGAAGGTATGACGTTGACCGGTGCTTGGTAGTTTTGAGATTGGTCAAGTATGGTACAAAAAAACTACATTTGAAACCTTATAAGAATATTCTTCTTGCTCATCCTTATCTATGTATAGCTGTCCAAGCCTTGCTGTAAATGAACCGTTGAGGTGATGCTAAATGAGTGATAGGTGTTTTGATCAATTGAACATGTGTCTTGGCAAGGTATATCACCATGGGCTTTGTTCATTGGACTATGGTTAATATTCCCCCTCAAGCTAAGTTGCGGAGATTGAGCAGTTAGCTTGGAACTAAGCAACTTGAAACAAGCTTTGGGCAAGCTTTTCAGAATTTTAAACTACAAGTTGAGGAAAAGAATCATCTTGTATATGGTTTGAATTGATTACAAAATATGTTGATATCTTTGAAGAAGAAAGAAACGGCAGACCTAAAGCTCAAAACATAAAGAGTAAAACAATAGTATTTATATGCATGACTACATTTGAAACCCTATAAGAATGTTCTTCTTGCTCATCCTTATCTATGCACAACTGTCCAAGCCTTGTTGTCAATGTACCATTGAGGTGATGCTAGATGAGTGATGGGTGTTTTGATCAATTGAACAGGTAACACCATGGACTTTGTTCACTGGACTATGGTTAATATTGCGGATAACACAACACCAAGTCAATCTATTTTGTAAAACATGTGTATCACACTTTTCTGGTCATTTTCTTTGACATTGTAAATTTTAAATAAAAAAAACAGAGTGGGAGAAACAAGGACCCAAATTCTTATTTATTTATTGATTCATGAAACGGCACACAATATTTACTTCCACAGTACGTCAAAAAATGTGAGTGTAATACTAATATATTAAATCATACAAAAATCACACTTCTTCATTAGGGCGAAAAATTGAAATATAATACCAGTATATGGCATTCGTAAGTTTTATACAAACTCGTGAGTGGGGTACCAACATATTAAACTCACACTAGTGTAGTAGTCAGAGTCTTGGGTTCCTTTTTTTTTTTTTTTTTCAAAAAATGGAGATTGGTTGTATGACCCACACCACATTGAACTTTAATGGTCCAAACTGTTTATTTTTCAAGTTGCACCTCACAGATCGTCCTTGCAAAATATTAGCCAAATTAGAAATAGTTGAGGCATCTAATTGAGTTCAAATAAATTGACAAACAATGTGTTCTAAAAAACATTGAAACTTTATCGTGACAAATTGACAATTAAATAGGCAAATGGTGTAGCAGTATTGTTATATGTATCAAACATTGTGTTCTAAGAAACATTGAAATTTTAGCATGACAATTAAATGGACAAAATATCTCGGATTGAATTGTTTCAAGGATGATTTATGAATCAAGACTTACAAAATAGTCAGTTTGGATTGTTAAAGTTTGAAGCGGAGTGGGTTCCATAGGGCCACAACTAATCCCCATTTTCTGAAGAAAAAACAAATGAAAATCCCTTCCCTGCCTAGTGTAGCAGTATTGTGATATGCATCAAACTCAAGACGTCCAATCCCTATATATATGCATAACACTCGCTTAGAATCTCAAAGTAGAGTACCTTTCTTGCAAGAGCAAGTTGTACTCATGAACATTTATGAACTGGTATCATAACAGGTTGTCCTGCCTAACCCACGTCAGAACAATACAATATGTTGAATACGAGAGCTCTTGGACAATTTGTCTTACACAACTTAGCCAGCTTGGTACCAGATAAAATCGAGATAAGATCTTTATATACTTGTACCATCCTACACCACAATTCATATTTGAAGCTCTCTCTCTCACTCTCTCTCTCTCTCTTTCTCTCTCTCTCTCTCTCTCTCTCTCTCTCTCTCTCTCTCTCTCTCTCTCTCTCATGATGCAGGCTCAACGAGGGAGTATCGTCGTCGTCGCCACAGTCTTTGCAACTGTCATCCAAGCGTTTTCCACGGCAAACTCCCTCCAAGAAGCTGATAAAATCACAAGGTTGCCTGGTCAACCACAAGTCAACTTCCACCAATATGCAGGATATGTAACTGTGGATGAAAAGCAAGGGAGATCACTTTTTTACTACTTTGTTGAAGCACAAACTGATCCTGCTTCAAAGCCTCTTGTTCTTTGGCTCAATGGAGGTGAGCTTCCATCCATAGCCAATTTCAAATATAATCCCTACCGTAAAATTTTCATGCGTTATTTGTTTTTGCTCTTATTGCTTCAGCCAACTTAATGACGCCTATGTTTGTAACATTTTATACATTAATGAATGCATGTTGCGTAGTACAATTACGAACCAAATAATTGAGCTTTGTGAGTTTAAAGTGAAGGTCCTGGTTGTTCATCTGTTGGAGGAGCTTTCATCGAGCACGGACCTTTTCAACCAAGCGGAGACATTTTACTCAAGAAAGATTTTAGTTGGAATAGAGGTAATGATTCCATTAAATTAGTCTTTAAGTGATCACAATTGTGTCACATTCGTTGTTAATTAGATTCTGCTCCCGATTATTCACGTAATATTGATACTAATTACGATGGATTTTCTCCTGTTATATAATCTTTGCAGAAGCAAATATGCTATACTTGGAGTCACCTGCAGGAGTAGGCTTCTCCTACTCAGCAAACAAATCATTCTATGGCTTCGTGAACGACGATATCACAGGTTTTTGCTTCATACGACTTTCTTAATCCTCTTTCAACCAACAAAATATAACCCGAAAATAGTAAACACACTAGAAAGCCTGCTTGCGCGATGTTGCGGGGGTTTAAAAATTGTATAAACCATGTTGATAGTTTTAGATATATATTTACATACATGTAAAAATATATTTAGAACCTAAGTCTTCAATTTATTTGTCACGGTGAAATCCCCAGCGTCTTCAAAACCCTGAAACAAAGGCACCAATATACTGCTTGGAGAGAGCTTAGGAATATGAGGAAATTTGCTAATTAGCTAAACAATGCTATTATTTATCCAATCAAATCCAAATTGGAATGGTGCAGAACTAACAGTACAAAATTCGTTAGACTACACTATGGGTAGAATGTTTCTAAGATTTATATTTTATACAAAAATTAATCTTCTAAAAAAGCAAAAGTTACACAAATTTGAAAGGATAAAATATATAAAATTTGGGTAAAAGGTCACAAACACAGAAGTCATTTAATTGAGACTATTGACCAAATTTTGTTAAGCAATCGCATGGATTATATGCCAAAAATATGGTAGCTAGGCGTCAAATGATATACAAACTGGAATCTAATCAACTATATACCAAATAACTCAACGAATATTATATATATTTAGCAAACACAAATACAAAAGGCAAGAAAAAGAGTCTAAATTTTGATATAGCTTACCAAGTTAGTAAAAATATACTCCGACATGGCCAGCTCAAAAGAAGGAGATTCCTTGACTCTCAATGTGTTATAGTGAAACAATTTCCTGCATATTTCAATATATCCCTACATATTTCAATATATTCCCTTGTCAATATATCCCTTATATCCATGAACTACACTAATTGATCATCATTGTAAGGGACCAGTGAATATTTGTTACATGTATGTGTAGATATAGAGACTAATCCAAAATTAAGACATGTAGGAAATATTTGAGCTTTACCTGATTACTGACGAAACAAAGGCTCAAAAATAAGATTTGAACTCAGGTGTGAACTCATATTTGAACTCGAATTTGATCGATGACTGCTACCTCTTTCTCTGAGCTTTTCGCTGGCAATTAAGAAAATACTATAAATTTTGAGACATGCAATTCAAATTTTAAAAAAAGGGAAAAGGATCCTCGCCGGATCATTTTCATGGGGATCTTGTAATCATGTCCGTTCATCGTACATCGTGCAGTCAGTTTTCGTTAGGTACTATTTATATTTAATTTTAAATTTTAAATGATTTTTGATTGCATAATGTATGATGAACGGACATGATTACAAGATCCCACGGATCTCCAGAAAAAGGATCCGGCAAGGATCGTTTTCCTAAACAAAAGGCTAAACTTTCAAACATGCAATCCAAAATTAAGTTTTACCGTAGTAATATTGTAAACTTATGGAGGTTGGAGAGACTAATTCTGAAATGATTTACCAAATATATTATCATCAAATTAAACCAAACATTGTTTGTAAACAAAGTATGCAATGCAAGTAAGCTTACACAAAACCTACCAAAAGCTGCAAGATGTCATTTAGTTCTGAAATAATAAAACTATAATACATAAAATTAACTTAGTGAAGACTCATATGTATTTGTTTCACCCAAAAAAATTATGAGCAAAAAATTCTCTAAAATATCATGCCCTGACATTGCAGGCAAAATTAATTGATGTGAAAAAAAAAAAAAAAACCTAAAAGCTGAGAATTGGGTTTGTGGATATTATTGATGAAACAGAGAAGTAGTGGGCAAACTTCTATGTTCCTCTTCCTCTTTCTCTAATTGAAATTGAGTTCTTTGGTGAAGTGGTGTTAAAGTTGACATAAGTGTCAAAAATGAACTTCTTTGCAAGAGAATACAATAATTTATGATGAAAATCTATAAATACCAATCAAAATTATATACGGGAAAGAAACCGTACCAAATTTGAGGCACAAATGATCAAACTTTGAAGCCCTTTATTTCTCAGTTTTTTTCCAGCAACCAAATAAACTTTAAAAAAACCTGTAGAATCTAGAGCAAGCATTGAAGAAAGTCAACAGTGTAAGGCATAAATGTTTGTCATAATAAAAATAAATGATGTTTTCCTAGCTATATTTCAGGGTGATCTAAAAATGTCTTCCTCCTTGATACGAACAATATATAGTAATAGCTTGTCATTAGTTTAACAATCTATAGGTTTTAGCAAAATTAAAATCAGAACCTAAGTGGAAAATGCTAAAAATTATGTGTAAACCAACACCAGGTTAAAATGACATTAAACTGAATGGAAATACGATCCTGCCTTTTAACAAATTGAAAACACTACACTTACGAATTCCGAGCAAAAATATAAAAAAAAAAAAATTAAAAATAAGATTGCATATAGAAAATTTATAATTTGAAAAAAAAGGGAATAACATTGGTATTGTTTGGGGAAATGGGAAGAAAAAAATGGAAGGGTATGAGTGCTGAGCGTAGACTACTTTTGGTACTCTTAAAGGAAAAGCAATCAATTCGATAACCATTAAGTTGAAAAGAAGAAATTGTAATGAAATTGGGATCTCAGCTCCTAGTCACTGAATAGTACTATTCTGTCCTCTGAGGGACTCCACCAAGAGGTTCTTGAAGAAAAAGTCTCCCCCACCTCACCTGAATCCAAACTACATCCTTATCCGGATTAACCATTACGTTGAAAAAGAAGAAATTATAATCAAATTCTAAATTCAAGCTATCAGAAAAATGTAATCCTTACCAGATTAACAAAGTTAACAGCAAAACAAACCAAACTAAAAGCCTAAACCAAAACAGGAAAATAAATTAAATGACAATGAAAGAGTAAAACATGTATGAGCAAGGCAGGGGTTTACAAACTATGCTTGTTCCTTCAAACATTCATAAAAGGGACTTGAGTTTTGCCAATTACCCCACAATTGCAGATAATTATAACCATATTCTATTCTAATTCTAAGAAGTAGGTGTCAATCAAATTATTAAGCCAGCAAAACCGAAGGAAAAAATGTTAAAGAAAGAGAAACATAAATTGCTCATCATGGATTTTGGAAAAAAAAAAAAGAAAAAAAAGTTAGAAATTTAGAATACAGAGGTCACCTATTCCTTTGCAAACATATCTTTGCAACTCAAACACATAGTTTTGATAATGTTTGCTTGTCTGTGACATAAAGACATTTTACCAAGAGTTATTAGTTTTTTCCAAACCTTTCAAGTAAAATTATGTTCTCTTACTGATATAAAATTAATTTGAAAGTAGAGCTCGAATAAAGCTTGAGGGGTTTAATAATATTTTCTCATCCATTTAAAGGGTTTTAACAATATGAAATTACATTCAAACTTCAATCGAGTTGCATGATTAATCCATATAGTGACCAATATGGATTCAGGGATCTAAGGGAGAAATAATTCAGGCTATTTCTATCAGACATATCAAAGAAAAAATTATGTCACTTGGCTGACTGTCACTGTTGCCGACCAAGTTGCGACATAAGTGATTGCTGCAAAGTGAAGAGCATCTGCAAGATAGAAAAGAAAAAAACAAAGGCAATAAGAAGCAAAAGTTATATTATGAAAGAGAGAAAGGAATTGAATGATGAGCATTGAGTTTGCCCAGAATTACTTTTTAAATACTTTGCATTCAGAATTTGTGAATCTTAATTAGGTTTCATGTCCTGGTCTTACATAGTTTGTACTTTTTGAAGAAACCTGATAGTTGCTAATGCTGGGGATTGTCGAGCTGTGATTGGTAAGGCACAAACTTCAAAACTCAAACATTAGGCATCCTGAATAAATATACCTGCATAGTCTCGGGAGAAGCCAACTGACGAAGAAATTATGGGTTTTGCATCATCTCCCTTATTAAGAATTGGAATCAAGCATGCTGCGTAACTGGGGGTTGGAACCTAGAATCTGCAGTCAAATAGTGTTAAGAAAGAATAAATTTCATCCTCAACCTTATTTTACTTATAGAGAAATTAGAAACAATTTCAAGACTTGAAAATAAAATAAAAAACAAACTCAAAACAAATCAAAACAAATAAAAATTCCAACATTCTTAAGAACTATTCAGTAAAGGACCAAAAATCATGCTGTGAAACAAATTTGAGAAAATAAAGGGTACTAAATTTACCCTGAAGATTGCTTACCCACAAACCCAAACCAAATCCCTAAATATTACTCAGCACAAAACCCTAGAAATCACCAGAATTGAAAGCCAGCCACTGGAATCACCCACACGGTGATGAACTCCGATCATTGTCACCGATCTTCATCTACTACCAAAGCCAAAACCCTTTTACATACGGGACCTGAGAAGGAAAACCCACCAAGAAAATCTCAGGGATAGACAAAAATTCCTGAGAAAAATTCAAAATTTTCGGCAAAGATGGTGTTTTTTCAATTTGTTGGAGGGCTTCAGGGTTTTTGGGATTTGTTGGTTTTAGGGTGAGATTAATGTGGGAAGCAACTGGAAAAGCGTACTGGAAAATTACCCGAAGGAAGAGTGAGAGATAAGAGGAGGAGAGGAGAAGAGAGATGACCGCAGAGTGAGAGAGAAGTGGAAACGGAAAGAAATGTCAAGAAGAAATCGAAGTAGAGCCTTCAACGATGATCCACTCATGGGCAGCCTAAAAGGGACACGGTGAGCAACACGTGTATAAGATGATAGAACCAAAAAGAAGATGGAACCAAAAAGCACACGGATGACAGATGCGTGGGCTAGAAGGGCAAAGTGTCTTTTAGCTGTGTAAAAAATGGAAAAAATGGCTGATAACAAAGGAATTGAAGGGCAATTTAGTTCGTTTACTGTTAATGAACAGTGTTTTGTGTTGAGTTTTAGTATAGGTATAATGTACATTCTGATCATGTTCCGATTCTCTTCTTTTCAGCACGAGATAATCTCGAGTTCCTTCAGCGCTGGTTCGACGAATTCCCTGAGTATAAAAATAGGGATTTGTTTATCACAGGAGTGAGCTATGCAGGTAACATCATTTACTTGTAAAACCGTCATTTCTATCACTAATGACCAATTAGAAAACTCAAAAGGTACCAACTTACGATGCGCTTCTAAAAGTTTCCATTTTGTCACTGCCAGGACACTATGTTCTGCAGCTTGCACAACTCATTATCCAATCAAAACTGAAGTTCAATCTGAAAGCAGTAGCAGTAAGCAAACGGGAATCGAAAAAGTGAAGTGAAATACTTTGGAGTTGATGTTTTCGACTAAGATGTCATGCTTGAGCTGTTTTTGCTTGCAGATTGGCAATCCTCTTCTCGAATTCAGTACTGATATCAACTCACGAGCAGAGTACTGGTGGTCTCATGGATTAATATCAGATGCAACCTTCGCAAATTTGACTTCAGTCTGCAACTATTCTGAAATTTTTAGACAGGAGCGAATTCGTGGTGGTCCCCTTACCCCTGCTTGTGATGCAGTGGCGAACCAATTTGAAAGAGAAGTCCCTGAACATTTGATCAACCGAAATGATGTTACTCTCGATGTCTGTTTATCATCGGTCAAAGCTTTCCAACTGGTAAGCCTTGGTATTTTCTCCTTTCATTTTTTTCAAATTCTCTACGTTAATATACAAAACTTCCAACTCACTGATCACATCTGCAGCGAAAAACAGTGAAGATAGATGTCTGTCTCGTAGATGAAATAGTTTCATACTTAAACCGACCAGATGTTCAGGAGGCGCTTCATGCCCGAATCACAAATTGGACATTTTGCAGCAAGTAATCATCTCATCTCATGTGAATCACTGATGCACATAAACATATTAGGTTCTGAAGATGAATCAAAACATGAAAAGAATTCCAATTATATTCCAAACTATTCGAAGATCGAAGAAATGTTCCTTATGCAGCAATTCTTTTTTGTTTAAAGTGCTTCTAACTTTGATTATTCTCTTTTACAGCAGAGTTGTCATCCAGTATGACCTGAAAAACCTGGAAACACCGATGCTTCCAGTTTTAGGTGACCTTGTCAAGTCTGGAATTCGGGTTTTGATTTACAGGTGATGAGTCTCACCATTGTACAAATCAAAACTCTTGCCATCTTCGATAATCTTAGTCTTTTAGAAATTGTCCTTAAAAGTTTATCTTACATGTTTTCCACAGTGGAGATCAAGATTCTATTATTCCACTAACGAGTACACGGACACTGGTGAACGGATTGGCAAAGGACTTGGGGCTACAAACGAACGTGCCTTACAGAGTCTGGGTTCAAGAAAAACAGGTCGGTTCGTGAATATAATAATAGTGGAAAATTCGGACTATCTACTTGTGGTCTTAGCAGTTTTTATCCTTTATAAATTTTTAACTTTTCAGGTTGCTGGATGGACACAAGTATACAGTGACGCTTTATCTTACGCTACCATAAGAGGAGCAGGCCATGAAGCTCCAATTTCGCAGCCAGAGAGATCACTACTTCTGTTTGCCTCATTTCTGAGAGGAAAGCCACTGCCAAAAGCCATAAGTACTAACTGATCAAATTGCAGAAATCAAGAAACATATTTATTCATTTCTTACGCAGAATTATTGAGTAAACAAACTGCAAGGTTTTAAAAGACATTAGGAGCTAGTCGGGTGGCAGATTGAGGCCTAGTGCCTAGGCACCTAGGCGGACTAGGAGGATTTAAGTAAATCTACTATATTTCATGTAAATAAGTGTCTGTTTATACTTAAAATATATGTAATTTCTTCAAAAACTACAAAATAGAATGACATATATATCATTAAGTATTGGAACATAATAAAAACATAAGAAACAAGCATATAATGTGTGTTTATTTAAATATTCAACAAGTCTTTTATAATTTATTGAAAAAGGTAAAATGTAAAATAAAATTTATCTATTTTCTTCTTAGTGAGTCGCAACCTTCGCCGGTCTGGACGAGCTAGGCGGTCTAGGCAGGTGCCTCAGCAAGTCTAGCCATCATTTCTTAATTTTCAAATGCTTGGGCTTTAATCGGGCGGTGACCAACCGCCTAGTGCCTAGGCGGCGCTAGGCGAGGATTTTTAGAACAGTGACAAAAGAAAATCGGTATACTCATGAGAACAAGAATGTCAGTTTTAATTAGCGCTTTTTCTCTGCATCAATAAAGGCATTCGAAGGAATGACAGGCAACATCCGAATAAATCTTCTTCCATATGTTAAAAAGAGTTTAATTGACACTCCAACAGAAATCGAAATTGTACGTCTGAGTTGTTAACAACAAGGATGCGTCCAGTACATGGTACCCAACTCGTCAAATCCACTAGACTCGTGAACAAAATGAGCATGGTTAATAGCCAACTTATACAAAGCGCGTTGTATTTCAAGCCAATAACATACATCAATGTCCTCTCGCTAGTTCTTACTTCTTATGATGCATAATAACATAACATGTTTAAATTCTTAGATTGTTCGCTGCTAAAACAGAACCCTTCGCAGGAAAATTTGTACGTGTCACTTTGCATTAAGGCACACCTCTGTGAGGCAAGATATTCGATCACCATTGGAGGATAAGACTCAGGCCTTTGACAATTTCCTAATGAAAGTTATGCAGATTATGTTTATTTTCCTCTTTCGAGAACCCTTTAGGTTTATTTTCCTGTGTTTCTAGCCTCTTGTTCTTTGGCTCAATGGATGTGAACTTCCATCCAAATCCAATTTCAAATATAATCCCTACCACAAAATTTTCATGCATTATTTGTTTTTGCTCTTACTACTTCAGCCAACTTAGCGACGCCTATGTTTGTAACATTTTATGCATAATGAATGCTTGTTGCGTAGTACAATTACGAACCAAATAACTGAGCTTTGTGAGTTTAAGTGAAGGTCC